>NC_091118.1:180592880-180825380 GCF_040183065.1 Periplaneta americana | reverse complement strand
CCTACAACTAAACTATCTCCCTCAATCTGGGAGCTCCCCTTCCTGTTTGAACCCCCTCCACCCTCTGGCGAGTTTAAAACGCGAAATGAAATGAATGCAATGAGACGCAGACTGATTAAACTGCCGAGATTCGCGACTTGTCCTCATCAATCAAAGCTTCACAATGCAGCCCGTGCCCCTGCATACGTTCAGCTGTCCAAACACATCGCACAAGAAACTACACTTCCTCGCCCGCCGCCGCTGATGCAGTATTTGTTATTGTCCAGAGACGTGATCCTGAAAACGGGCCTAATCGAGTTCGGTTAATGAGTGTTTACGCGATCCTTTCCTTGGGTGAGGCTTAGGACCTCAGAAACTGATTCTAATTGTTATTTAATGTTCTTTTCCGGATACGGGTACTTTGACCACATATCTACGTTTGGTTCGCCGTGGATTTTACAACCAACAAGGGATGGAAGGGTTCGATGCTAAATGAGTATTGTTAAATTTGTGGCTGTAGTTGCAGGCAGAGATTTTCTTCCAGTGGGTACTTTTGTATCTCATTCCAAACTCCTTTTACTTCTGTTTATCATCAGGGAGTATTTGATTTATTTAACCTGGAAGAGTTAAGGCCATACGGCCTTCTCTAACACTCAACCAGGAGTAAAAACTGCGTTACAAAAACACTACAAATTTACAAAGTACACTACAATTTTACACACAAAACTAAATAAGATAATAATAATAAAATGTAAATAACAAGTAAGAAGAAATCAGACATAATATATAACATACAGAAAGAAAGAAAAAAGCATAATAAAATGTGAACAGCAGGTCAAAATAAATGAGACATACAAAGTATAAAAAATAAGACAATTACTGATAATAATAATAATAATAATAATAATAATAATAATAATAATAATAGTAATAATAATACTAATAGTAGTAATAAAATAGTGCAGTACAAAGCATACAATGAATACAATATTTTTAAGTACACACAGCAAGGAAAATTATGATTATATATAGCTCAACTTATCACATTAGAGATAAACCATTACCGGAAAATATGAAAACAAAAATATAAAATAAGTTAAATATCACTAGAACATAAAAAAATGTGAATACGTGGAAACATGCAATACAACACTTGTCATAATAGTAAGTTGGTTTGGCAACTCGTCATAAGATAATTTTCTAACTTGGATTTGAAAGATTTCAATGTTCGGCAGCCCTTGACTTCAGGCGGCAGAGAGTTCCAGTGACGAGAGGTAGCAACAGTGAAAGATGACCTTTACGATAAATTAATTAATTAACCCATAAGAAGAATATAGGGTAAAGGTTGTTAATATTGTGATATGAGTAGTTCTTTTTGAGAATTTATTACAATTTTACTGAGCGAGAGGAAGATCGGTTTTTTGCATCAAGGTATTAAGGGAATGTTCGTGGACAAGTTTCTGCACCAAACTGGTCCTTCTCTCGCTCAGTAAAATTGTAATAAATTCTGAAAAAGAACTATCACAATATTACTCGTATCACAATATTACCAACCTTTACCCTACGTTTATTTGAGACTGATTATGTGTCCACGTGAAGAAAAAATGGACACAATAATTATAATGTAATGATAATAACAGTAATGGTATGGCGAAATGACGAAATTATGACTGTAGCAGTGATGATGTGAAATACAGTAATGAAGTGATAACATGACAACGAAGTGATGGTATGGCGAAATATTGAAGTTATGACAAGATAATATCAGTGACAGTATGTTGAAATGATAAATTGCATGATAATGATACTCATGATATCTGTTGTCGATTTGTAAAAGGGGACATGTTCAAAATGATAAAGTGTTGGGAAATCGCAAAAAAAAAAAACAGACTTAAAAAATTAAAATGTTCATGGATCCTGAATGTATGTACGTATGGTGATCTAATTAGAAAAAAATATGTGGACTTTTAATTTGTTAACTTAGTTATAGTTTTTGCGATTTACCAACTCTTGGTTATTTTGGTCAAGTCCCCTTTTGCAAAGTGACAATAATGAAATGATGAAGTGACAAGATAATGCCACTGATGATATGTTAAAATGACTGTGTGATGATATGATGATAGTGATGATGTCGCGAAATGATGAAGTGATGACATGGTTTTGGTATATGAAAAAAAATATTGAAATGATGAGACAGTGATGGCAAGTAGAAATGATGACATGATGACTTGATAATGGCAGTGATGATATGGTGAAATGATGAAGTGATGAAAAGATGATGGCAGTGACGATAACTTGAAATATTGAAGTGATGACATTATAATGGCAGTAAAATTATACAGTGATGACAAGACAATGAAAGTGACGGAATGTAAAATGATGGCATGAATTTGGCAGTGATGACTTGTTGAAATGATATAGTGATGACATGATATTGACAGTGATTGTATATTGAAATCAAGAAGTGAAGAGAAAATGATGGCAGTGGTGATTTGATAATGACAGTGATGATATAGGCCTAGTGAATTTAAGTGATGAAAAAATTATATCAGTCATTACATTTTGAAAATATAATGAAGTGATGGTATTTATTTATTTATTTATTTATCGGTATTTATTTATTTAGGCTATTAGTTGAAAATACACAGGCGATGATTGTCAATCATTTGTGATGTAATTGAAATATAATTAAATATTTTTTCCTTTTTAACACATATTTTCTCGATTTTTAGCACATAAAAATAAATATTTTCCTGATTTTTAGTACCTGAAAATATGATATATACTCACTGTCATTTTTTAACTTTTAAGTAATCAAAATTCGACCCCTAATAATGATACTCTGCTATTCATGCAGTGACAATCAAACGCTGATGATGTGTTAATGGTAATAATAATTTGTTGAAGATATTTGATGACGATTTGATGATGGCGATAACGAAGTGACTGATGGTATTTTCATGATGCAGTGATGCTCTGATGATAATTAAGTGATGAAATTGTAATGATGGTAATATGATGATATTATGATGGCGCGATTATAAATTGGAAAGCGTAAGTAAATAAATAACAAAAAAAGAACATGAGCCGTCATCCACTCGTGATACCACAAACAGATTCTATGTGAAATTATGCGCGAGGGGTATTGAACCAAGGGCTCGGGCCTGTGAGTCATAGAGGCATGCTGTCACATAATTAATCGTGTGTCTGGGAGAGCTACATTCGCAATGAAGAGGGAATGTGAGCTGTATAAAGAGGGGAGGTTTATATAGTGGGATTCTGTTGCCTAATTATCCGCCGGAAAACTATAAATCACAGTTGTGCTCTATCAACTGTGAACTCGGCCAGCTCGAGCTGCAGAAGACGCCTGCTCCTCCGCGGTCTGACAGCCTACAAGTGAAGTTGGAAGAGACTAATGAACTTGGACCCGGCGTTTCTAACGCCTACAGGGTGTCAGCGCTGCGAATAGAATAATTATATTGACTTTCATTCATTGTCTCCCACCTGAAGGTGAAGAAAGCCGTGACATGGACTGTGAGCAAGTGTCCCACCCACCTCGCGGGGGACACGCCATCCGGACCCCTTTAATTTGTAATTACAGCATCGAGGCGATGAGTTAACCTTTCGAGAATTTACTTAGTCACCCCCATTGTTCCTCGATTTGAATACGCAGTTTAGGTATGTTGGTAACATTTGCATATGGTTTCTGAAATTTCGCTTCTCTGCTGAAGCATTTAAAGTGAAAGATGAAGTGGGAAACAACATTTTATAGGCTAATACTACTCTACAATGCGATGGTTCATCCTTTATCCAGATCAGGAACACTGCAGTTTCGTTGTGTCTATTTTAATTTATTCTACTCTCTTTTTTACTTTGTCTGCCAAAAACCTCTATGATTTCATTAAATATTCCACATTTACTTTGACTTTTTCGATCTCTTGAAATGTTGGTCTGCGCTGGTACATGTAGGCTCATTAAATTGTCCTGCTTTGACATCTGTGTTCTCATGAAATTGCTATCCATTGAAGTTTGCAGTTTCAGTAAACATCTTCAGTCTCTTTAAATGTTATCCTGCATTGATATCTGCAATCTCATGAATTCTTATCTTGCACTGACATCCGCGATCTCATGAAATGTTCTGGATTAACATGTCGGTTATCTGCATTGGCATCAGTTACCTCAAGGGATGCTTTCTTTCATTGTCATACGAGATCATGAACAGCGTTGTCATTTGCGATTTCATGAAACGTCAACCTGAATTTGTATTGTGATTTCATGAAATGCTTTCTTGCATTGACTGATGTGACATGATGAAATGCTATCCTGCATTGTCATCTGTTCTCTCATGGAATTGCTAGTCATTGAGTTTGAAATTTCAATAAACATCTCCAGTCTCATTAAATGTTATCCTACATTGATATGTGCAATCTCATGAATTATTATCTGCATTAGCATCAGGTACCTCATGGGATGTTTTCTTGCATTGTCAAACGAGATCATGAAATGTCCAGCGTTGTCATTTGCGATTTTATGAAACGTCAACCTGAATTTGTACTGTGATTTATGAAATACTTTTCTACATCGACTAATGTGACGTGATGAAATGCTATCCTGCATTGCCATCTGTGTTCTCATGGAATTGCTATTCATTGAGTTTGAAATTTCAATAAACATCTCCAGTCTCATTAAATGTTATCCTACATTGATATGTGCAATCTCATGAATTATTATCTGCATTAGCATCAGTTACCTCAAGGGATGTTTTCTTGGATTGTCATACGAGATCACGAAATGTCCAGCGTTGTTATTTGTGATCTCATGAAACGTCAATCTGAATTTATATTGTGATTTATGAAATGCTTTTCTGCATCGACTAATGTGACGTGATGAAATGCTATCCTTCATTGCCATCTGTGTTCTCATGGGATGTTGCTATGCATTAAAGTTTGCAATTTCAATAAACTCATTTGTTAGAAACCGGAAAACGTGATGTAACAAGGATTAGATGGCCAGAAAAGTTTGCCTGGAATAATCTCGTTCAGGAACAAGAGTGACTTATTTTCCGTAATGCGATGCAGACTTTCCAGCTCTCTTCATACGCACTCGCTGTACACGCTGAGTGAAAGCATTAATCTTTGCCGCAAATAAACTTTTTCCCCATTGTAATTGTAGTTGACGCGTTTTTCATTGCAGATCCTCCGCGGCTTGAGAAGTCGCCCCTGCTCGCGAACGGCTACAACCACCCACCCACGCACCTGAACCACATGCAGTTCATGCAACTGAACCACCACCCGGCTGCAGCACACACCGCCATCTTGTCACCCGCGGGGATCCCACATCCCGGACTGGCCAGGGCAGATGGCTCTATCATCAAGAATCAGGGTATTCCCGGCATGGACGCCATAGCGAGGTGAGTGATTGACTTCCTTTCTTTGAAGTGTCTATCTGTCGCATAGTAGTTCCTGTTACTGTGATAGCAGTTTGAATATTCTTGACGTTTTGTGTAATAAATTTAGCCAAAACGATAAAATATATGGAAAACATAATATCACTCCTACAGGTTGTAAATTAGTAACTAAGTTTCAGAATAAACAAATGATTTATCTTAAATGACCCTATGTTTGCTTCTGCTCTTAAGGTAGCCACTCGACATTTTAAGCAATATATTTGAATGAAATAGCGTAGAGTATCCTTTGCTCATTCAATCCTTGCAACATGACAGAAGTTCCATATTATGTACATTGCGACTCATGTTATAATTAATTTTTTTTTTTTTCGTTGTTGGTAACTCTATAGCATCTATTAGATGCTTTATGGTTGTGCTAACAGATAGAGTTACTTGTTAACAATGTGACGCTGAAACGTGTGTTCAGGTTACTGCCCAGCGACGGTCCTGATGTATTTATATATTTGTGATGATTGGTTAATTAATATTAACCCGGCACACTCACAATCACACTCACGTTCATACAAATTTCCAGACTCTAGACACCCAGGAAATTCTTCTTCTTCAAGGAAAATTCACCGAGCGCCGAGCCCGGGAATCGAACCCGGGACCTCCTGATCTGGAAGCCAGCATGGTAACCAACAGACCACGGAGGCAGTCAAAATTAATTATTGTTTTGAAAATTTTAACTCAGACAAAAATAAAGGGTGCTATTCATAGACATTTCGCTAGCCCGCGCTACGAGCGTGCTAAACTAGCTCCGGCTATCGACTGGTTACTTGTACAGGATTCATATATCATATCGCTAACACTGGTTTATGAATACGAAAAACGTTAGTGCGCTGATCATTTACTGGAAGCCCGCGCTAAGACTGTCTATGAATACTGCCCAATGTTTTAATATTCATTTATTTATCGATGCTGTAACGAAAAGACGTAATACTGTTCTCCAACCAGGCGATTAACCGTGAAAGGAATGCGCTTACTGTTGCGTCATCTATTGGAGCGAAGTAGATAGATAATATTACCGTTATAACGTCAGTTTAAAAAACATGCGCTCTCCTGCATATGTTATTTCCTGTGTGGAGGGATTAAAAGACCAGGAAATTGACCGTGATCTAATTTTGTAACTAGGGTAGCATAAATATGTGTGTATCAGTGTTATCGTTTGTGCTTTGAGAGTTAGCCAATGGAGATGCGTGTACACGTGTGTGACCTTATGACATCAATATTCATTCATAGCATTACCCCGCTGCGTCTCATTCCCCTGAGATTTTATCCTGGCTGGAGTATATGTTATTTAACGCCAATGAAATCGGTGACAGAGCAGTGGTATTTGATAAGATGAGGCCGATGATTCGCCAGGATATACCTGACATTCGCCTTACAGCTGGGTAAAACCTTGGAAAAAGCCAAACAGGTATTCCGTCCAAAGCAGGAATCGAACCTGCGCCCGAGCGTTGTGGATCAGTAGGCAAACGCACTACCGCCTGAGCTACGCAAGTGGCTCAGAAACCTGATGTTCCTTCTTCGATGATACGGTTAAAAAGTTAAAAAAAAAAAATCCCAGAAACTTTAGAAAAATAATTTTCTTGCAGTTGATCTGCAAACACCTGAGTGTCTACTGCCCGTTTAAAGGGGTTACTCGTCTTGCCTATTTCCCTTAATTTTCTTCTCACCCTATGTGGTTTAACTTGCAGCTGATTTAGGTAAAACATTTGCTTTATCATGGCATACCCAATACGACGACGAACTCACATCAAGCAAATATGATTAGTTGTTGAGGTATACACATAGCGAAATTGTAGGTGGTAAATATGATGAAGATGATTGTGTGACACTTCCTGCAAAGGGTTGAGGTTTGAGGTCACGGATGGCAAATGTCGCCGACCTTTGGTCAACCCGATGTCTCAGATAGTAACAGCAAGAAGTAGCACGTGATTAACAGAAGTAAAACCTCTTTCACTTTTCTACGGCTTTAATCCCATATAATCTGCTTACGACAACTCGGAAGAAAGAAAATTCTTTTGGCCTCCATGACAAGTCCTTCAACATTATCCAATTTCACAGCTTAAGTTTCGGGTCTTGAAAAGAAAGAGAGAAAAAATCATTTTTTCTGTTCACGCCTCGCCGCCATATTGAGCAAACAGAACATAAAAAAAGTTAAGGGTTGCAAGATATCGTTATCAGTATCATCACCATCAACACCATCATTATTCAATCAAAAATTTAAGCTCAGGGTTACAGGTACACAAAATATCCGATTTTGAATCTGAGTTCAACTCCTTACCTTTGATTGAGGTTCTAGCTGATATGAACATCTATTACCATGTAGCAAAAACAACATAAAATTATACTGAGAGTTCATTTGTGTTTAAATGGATTAAAGTCCACTTGGATTATATTGGCACTTTTTAGAAAGAGACGGAAATATCCACTCACTTTCAGGTATGGTTGCCGTAAACTCTCGAGAAAAATCTTAGGCTGTTGGTATGAGGGGATAAGTTCCTAGTAGGCTATGTGGCCGCTAGATGTAGCAGTAGCGGAGCCGTGCCTACCATCTTATTTTAAAGCTTTTCCTTTTTTCCAACACCGGCTTAAAAATCACTAACACAAGTGAAACAACCGATATGAAATAAAAAAGTACTTGCCCTCCTGCATTCATGATGCTTAGAGTCTACATAAACTCGAAAAATTAAAATATTAACATTACCACCAATATTTTTGTGCCATGTTTAAAAAGCCTTCTCTTATAGCCAGGGAACATTCAAAATATAGCGCTTCCGCTCTGGAGTTGCGCATGATGTCACTGCTCTACACCCACTAACTGGTAACGAGGAGCGTGACAGAGAGAGAGACTGTTCTTGAGCAAACCTACAACAGTTGAGAAGTTGAAGGACTCCATTGCACATTCCAGAACACAAACTATGAGTTGTTGTATACAACAGTCATGCTCACAGAGGGCAACCTGCACTGAGTGCATATACGTGGAGCTAGGGCAGGGCGAGGTACATTAAGCTGTGATGACGTAACAGCGCGCTAGCTCGAGCTTTTTCCCAGCTGATCGACCCTTCTTTGCTTATAAACTTGGCTTTCCTGGCAGATGTGACAAATCATTTAAATTAACTAAATTTTTCCTTACAAGGTAAAGATCTCCTGATTTATTATTGATTTGTTCAATAAAATTAAAGCATTTAGAATAAACTTAATTTGTGAACACAACAAATGCAAGAACGCAATTTGCCTTATTTTCCAAATCCAAGCAAATTTGTATAATTTTAATATCAGTTACTATTGGATCTATTGGTGGATTAAATTAAATTTATATCCGAAAAATCTACCCAAATCAACCACCTAAAAATCTAACTAATAATACTAAAGTCCTTACATAAAAAGGTAAACAAATTAATGGCTTAAAGAAGTTTAATTTTTATTTATAGCTTTCAAGGATATTAGTTTAATGTTACGGATTCACAATATGCTGCATTTGTGGAGTCTTTGACTATCTTAGAAATAGAATCCCTCCGGTTGGATTTCCAAATGTTCCCATTTTCCGTTGACATATCCACAATTCCCTCCACGCTTCAGATGGAATTGTTGTTGTTTAGTTAACTGTCCGAAGACAGGTCTGAATAGATCTCAAATGTGACAGCTTTCTTGAGGTGAAGTTCAAAATAACTGAAGATATAACTACATTCTATTATTATATTTATCTGATCGTTTTTCACGTCTGCACAGGCATGCAACAAAAATAATGAGTAGGTATGTTTGGTACGATGTACTTATGCCAGCAGGTTTTCTCTGTTCTAAAATGTGTGAAAACAGCTGCAGATCACAGTTAAGCGATAAGCTTTCGACATCTATGATTCGGCTGCATTCGAGTAGATCGATTGTTCCAGATATTACTCGTCTGGTGGTACAAACACACAAGTAATGCCTAGCTAGCATTTTAAGTTTACGTCTGCTCCTAAAACACTGTTTCTGTTTAGATTTTTTTTTTGTCAATGTAAATGCAATAAATTGATTTATGTTGTTTTTCTTGCCCCGCTGGCCCCGCCCAGTTCCATAGCAGCGAGTTCTACTTATACCAGGCATGTCAAAACTCTTCACATTGTGCAGTAGTCTCTGTGCGATGTGCACTTTCTATTCCCCTACCTGGAGGGAGTGAATCGCCTTGGAGGGGAACGCGACAGGGCTATACAGACCTGCAACAGCATATCAACTTTTAGTTCAGTAACACAGTTTCAGTAAGTGTGCTGATTTGGCTGTCTGTGAATGAGTTATGATAAATAAAGTGAGGAGTTCACAGATAACGAAGAAGAGAAATTACGAATCATAATAACATAATTGTTATAATGGTTTCCTCAGCCAACAATAATTATTTTAAAATGAATGGCTTTCATTAGCCCATGTCGAGGTAATAGTGTTGTGACAGTTTAGATCAGATTAGTAAAGTTCTCAAAATATGATATTGCCAGCACTTATTTCTTCATCAGTACTCTCACGGCAAAACGAACTTGACAATGGCGTTGTTTTGGAATCTGTACTAACAATCAATGGTTAGACGACTTATGACTTTCATTTCATAAGCTGGTAAGTGATGAGAATATAGCGAGGAATACATGTGAGGGTCTTGAGGTTGTAAGGAGCGAAGAAAGCAACTATTTGGAAGGCGGAAAATTTTTCTGGAAAAATATATAATTGCAAATTTTCCATCTCACGTCACTATATTATGCTAATATACTTACATTAATAAATCTTTAAACCTGACATAAATAGAATATCGTCGCTTCACAGCTTGTGAACTACACTTTTAATTTCTTTCAGTAACGCTCCCAACTTGTCGATACTTGCTCTCAACTTTTTCCAAATAAACTATATATGAATTTAAATTCTAAGCTTCATTTACATTATTTATTAATATTGATGTTAATTTATATTGACATACAGCAAGGAAATTATTTCAGTGTAAAAACTTCACAATGTCCTACTGCATGTAATTAATTGGGAGTATAATATTTTCTTCAACATTTTTGTACCAATGGTTCCAATAAATAATAATGCTCGACGAACAATGAAAGAGTAGGGTCTATTTCTTTAAAACAATTAGTACCTACAACGTAAAATTAAATATTTGTTCGTTTTTTGTTGTTTCGAAATTACTGCAGTATTTTTTTCTTCAAATACTGTATAAAAATCATATTAACAGATTAAGCTTTACAAACCACTACTTTGTCAAGCATAACTGAGTAAGTCTAAAGTTTCTTGTATTACAATTGTCAAGTATAGACACTGATAATAACCGTGTTTTTTTTCCTTCTGCTAAGTGTGTTTATAATATCTAAATGCCTATTTAATCCAACCCTAGAAGCGCAGACTAGATTATTGTACACTCCTCCAGCTAAGAAAGGGTAAGAGCAACGCTCGAATGATGCAGTCTGCACAGACCGGCGATCCGCGCACAAAACTGCACATTTGGAGTCTGAGTTCTGACATGCCTGACTTATACCTACCCAGTCTGCAACCTCTCGCCTCGGACGAGGCTTCAAGGCGCTTCCGTGAGCACCCCTGGTATACAGCACTAAATAAATGCTGTTACTTGTAGAAGACACATACAACATCCACGACGAAGTTATTGCAACTGATAGTGATGCAAAAAAAAAAAAAAATCTCATTTCTTGTGTAATATGCCAGTGTTAACAGAATTTTTAAGATTTTGTAGAAAATGAAGAAAATATGACCAATTAAAGTTACCTCATACTTTTGAAGTCGCTATATACTATAAGCGTAATATTCTCATATTATCTTGTCTGGTTTCCGATTCTTGGATTATAGAAGGACATGATGGCAGAGCAGAAGTGCGCTCCATATGTAAAATTCCCGATTCCTTGCTTAGCAAGGCCGTGTTCTGGATTCGCTTTTCTGATGAATGGTTGCGATGTTCTACATTCTAAGAAAAATCTTTTGTATGCACAGCCCATCCATAATGTTCGTCTTTGTGTCAGAGTGAGGTTCTTTTCATTGGATTCGTGTGGGGGTGCTGAGGGTGGGCGACGTAGGGGTAAGATAGTGGCGCAGCGAGATTAGCTAGGAATTCTTACTCATACATCATTTACTGATGCTTTCCAAAGAAAGAGGGAAAGAAGAGAAATTTTTGAAAGAAAATTTCATATTCGAATACAATGATGCTAAGCAGTACGGAAAAAATCGACGTATAGAGAACTGAGAGGTGTGTTACAATAGTGAAAGATATGGGGGTAGGCCTGTTTCTTTACAACCGGTGCGTAGGCGAACAATATTATATTCTTCAGCTACTATTGCAATTGAAGCTTTGTCAGTGCGTAATTTTAATTTCTTCATTGAATCCCAGATCACGCCATATAACAGATTGATCAGCCTTATGGGCTTTGAAGGCAACATATTTTATCAACTTCACTATGCTGCCACCTAGCGACTGCAAAAGGAGTCACGTTATAACTCTCATTTGAATTGCATGGAGCATTTGTACTTCCATCTAGCGATCATTACCAATCGACTGTGGCGATCTAGTGGTTGTTCTCTTTTATATTATGTTGCCACGGGAATGGAGAATCTGATATAATTGTATGTGATCGGGGATTGAATCCATTACTTATTACTCGATTGCCAGTTGCTGTTATTCATGCCCTTATTTTTTCATATTGTAACTTTTATTCTCTTTAACCACCACACACCCGGCAACATTGTGACTTCTGTTCTTAATAATTCACCCTACAACAATGGGTATTCCACTCAACACAGCAACACAATAATCGTTATTGCACTCCACACCACGACAATGGCAGTACACGACGTGTATTTCTGAGAAGAACAACAATGTACTCCTAATTCCAATTAATGTTCACAATGTACTAAGTGCAGAACAAAACTGCCAGTTCTCAGTTCACAGTTCGTTTGCCTTGGCTAATTCTTCTATCTCACTGTTCAAGTTCACTGCACATCGAACTCAGGTCTTCCGAACTACGTCTCACTCGACTGGACACTGCCACAGTTACGGACTCACTCAAGTTCACTGCACGTCGAACCCAAGTCTTCCAGGTGCGGTTCCACTGCACGTCGAACTCCGGTCTTCCAGATGCTCTCGAAGGCTGGCTTCCTTGCTCGAACGAAGACTCACTTGTAGACTGACTTCCGAAGAATGACTCACGACTGATTGACACTTCTGTCGGCACTCACCGTGTTATTTATTAAACCACATGTTCTGGAGTCTTCGATTCGCGTGGCTTTCAGAATCTGCGAGAGGAATGTTTCCCTTGCTCTCTCGCTCCGCGCCGTCACTGTAGTTCTCCTCCCCTTGCCGCGCTACAGCTCCTACCGAAGCTCGAGTTTCCATTTCCCCGCGCCTTCCTTCTCGCTAGATGCGCGCGCAACTCCCTGACGCGACCAGAACATTCCAGACGGGTGCCACAATACTCTGCCTCCAACTACTTCCTAATTTTTTCCTCTTCTTTCAGGGCTTTTCTTTATAATTCTCCTTTCATCAATTTTTCCAAGTTTTATTTTTACTGCGTGTTTTTTTTTTATTTTCCAAAATGTTTCTGATCACCATCGTCTTTCTACTTCTCTTCATGCAAGTCTTTTCCTTAATTACAATTATCCTTCTTAGTCTTCACTATCTTTTATGATGTTTTCCAGGCGACTCAATTCATGCGTCTCATCTTCATTTTGACTACATAATTTTATTATAATGTACCGAAGTACATATGATATTTCCATGCAGATATTCTGCGTCATTATACGAAGAAAGAGTAATGGAACGGAGAAAAATTCTCTCCGGCGCCGGGATTTGAACCCGGGTTTTCAGCTCTACGTGCTGACGCTTTATCCACTAAGCCACACCGGAAGAATCGTCTCAGTTTTAAGTTCCAACTCTTGGGTTCCCTCTAGTGGCCGCCCTCTGCATTACGTCATAGATATCTATGAACCTAGGACCGAAGTCCACACATGTGCTGAGGTGCACTCGTAATGAGTGACTAGTTGGCCGGGATCCGACGGAATAAGCGCCGTTTTAAATCACGAAGTGATTTACGCATATCATATATATTATTATAATGTACCGAAGTACATACGATATTTCCATGCATATGATATTTCCAGTGGATAAAGCGTCAGCACGTAGAGCTGAAAACCCGGGTTCAAATCCCGGCGCCGGAGAGAATTTTTCTCCGTTCCATTACTCTTTCTTCGTACATAATTTTGTTTTAGCTTACCATGACTAACAGCGATTGAGTCTTAGCATTACAACTAGGCAACGTTGTTTAAGCTCTAATGGCTCGTGTTATACTGGATGGTTAGAAAGCCGTGACTTCCATGAACTAACTCGCATGATAAGGGATATAGTGTTTCTTTTCGTAATTCGACCCTCACAAGTATCAACATTGTAACTCACTTTCTTCCATTTTTCAGGAGAAGCAAATTAAGTTTTAAAATGACCCTGTAAATCAGTGTATACAGATAGTAACAATAAGATTTTACATACGATTGGGAAGGTCTAGAGCTGCAATGATAGTACTGGAAGAATAAGAAACAATTTAAGACCATATTAACTAGAATAACTCAAAAGTGTAAAAAATTGAGTTACTATGTTAGTATTTGGGATGGTCGAATTATTCTCTTCTTCTTCTTTTTGCTCCTCAATCTTCCTCTTTTCTCATTTATTATTCTCTTCTTTCACGTCATCCTCTTCATCATAATTCTCATCTGTATGTCTTCTTTTCTCCCATTACTTATACTACATATTTATCTTCACGTTTCCACCTCTTAATGTTTGTTCTATTCCAATGTCTGAGAATATTTATCGATTTGTAACAGCATGGACACACTGGCTTAATAGAAGTCTAGTCGAAAAAAGGTCAGTAAAACGCTGGATTCTACATAAGACAGGGGAGGGGCGTATTACTTAAGAAATAAGTTACTTATATTGTTAATATTATATTTAAATTTTATAATGTGTTGGTATTAAAGCTATATTATGCACTGGTAATCTCAAATAACGTGGAAATGTTGCATTTTTTTTCTCTGTTCAAAATAAATTTTGCTGAAAGAATTTATAACTTGAAAATCACGTGAATTTCGGCATGTAATTTGTGTCAAAGGTCGAATCACTTATGAAGAGGACTCTGTCTGTACTACCGACTGTATCGAAATATATATTCCTTAAGTAAAACTATTTTTGCTACGCTTCGTAACGCTGTACTCAAATAAGTCAATAATTTTAGGCTTGATATCTAAGGCCTTAGTTCAAATCCCGGCTATTTAAAACGTAATTTGTGAAATAGAAAGATGATTAATTTTTGTAGATTTTCTTGATGTACTTACTTACAAATGGCTTTTAAGGAACCCACAGGTTCATTGCCGCCCTCACATAAGCCCGCCATCGTCCCTATCCTGTGCAAGATTAATCCACTCTCTATCATCATATCCCACTTCCCTCAAATCCATTTTAATATTATTCTCCCATCTACGTCTCGGCCTCCCCAAAGGTCTTTTTCCAACCAACCTCCCAACTAGCACTCTATATGCAATTCTGGATTCGCCCATACGTGCTATAAGCCCTGCCCATCTCAAACGTCTGGATTTCATGTTCCAAATTATGTCATGTGACGAATACAATGCATGTAGTTCCGCGTTGCGTAAGAAGATTTGCTGATGACATTGCGTTGTTAGCAGAAGAGGAGGTGACACTAAGGGATATGCTGCTGGAGCTAAAGGACAGCTGTGAGCACGGTCATAGGAAGAAAGGTAAACTTGCGAATTCGAAATGAGGTAGTAGAGCAAGTGAACAGCTTCAGCTACTTGGGGTGCACTATAAGCAGTTGCTGCCAGTAAGTCAAAAGGAGGATCGCAATGGCAATGGCAAAGGAAGCTTTTAATAGAAAAAGGAGCATCTTCTGTGGACCTCTGCAGAAAGAACTAAGGAAGAGACTAGTAAAGTGCTTCTTGTGAAATGTAGCATTGTATGGGGCAGAAACATGGACATTACGACGAAGTGAAGAAAAGCGACTAGAAGCTTTAGAAATGTGGATATGGAGAAGGATGGAGCGTGTGAAATGGACAGACAGAATAAGAAACGAAGCTGCGTTGGAAAGAGTGTGTGAAGAAAGAATGATGCTGAACCTGATCAGAAAGAGAAAAAGGAATTGCATGGGTCACTGGTTGAGAAGAAACTGCCTTCTGAAGGATGCACTGGAAGGAATGGTGAACGGGAGAAGAGTTCGTGGCAGAAGAAGATATCAGATGATAGACGACATTAAGATATATGGGTCATATGAAGGGACAAAGAGGAAGGTAGAAAATAGGAAAGACTGAAGAATGCTGGGTTTGCAATGAAAGACTTGCCCTTGAGCAGAACACTATGAATGAAATGAGTGGACGTAAACGACGTAAATGCAAGGATCCATCAATGAATATTCAGTCCTGAAACGTTGGAGATTTTAAGTTCCAGTACATGGTGGGATACCGAACACAACTTCTGAACACAATCACAGTGAAAACCTAAGATTTCATACTTGAGACACATAGTAATTACTATTTTATTGGTTGTTCATACAGAATGTAGGACCAGTTCCGAGTCCCCGCACTACGTAAGTAGCACGGCACTTCCTGAATAGAAGCATCTACTTGAGTTTTTTCTTACATCACGAATAGAGGTTATGAAGAATCAATCACAAGTTCATTTTCTTGCGTATAAATTAAGGTGTTATTTACAAAACGCAAACTCAGCACGTTGTGTTGTGTGTGCAATTTTATATTTCCTACAAACTTGCAGAGATTGAGAGAGACTGTTTATGATGCTCAGAGGAGGCTCGTTGATTTCCGTTGTGTTAGTACCATAAATACTGCTGAACACCAGACTTTAAGAGAATAAAATTGAGTTTTGAACTCTAGCAAGGCAACTAAGGCCCAGTTGTACGATCACGGAATAAAGTCATGTTAAAATTATTTCCATGGTTACGCGAGAAATGTGTTGTACGAAGTCGGAATAGTGCACTATTCGGACGATATCTTCCAAATAAGCTATCCCATAAGATTAAAAAGAAAAGAAAAATAAAAAATATATATGCATAGCCTATAATTTATAAATTAAAAGAAATTAGTTACTCGTAAAAAAAGCATAATAATTGTCTAAGAATAGTGTGAGTAAGCAATATAAAATATGTTACACATATTACTTACAACTTGCGTATTAACTTATAAATGGCTTTTAAGGAACCCGGAGGTTCATTGCCGCCCTCACACATCCCGCCATCGGTCCCTATCCTAAGCAATATTAATCCAATTCCTACCATCATATCCCACCTCCCTCAAATCGATTTTAATATTATCCTCCCATCTACGCCTTGACCTCCCCAAAGGTCTTTTACACTTAAGTCTTCCAACTAAGACTCTATATGCATTTCTAAATTGACCCATACGTGCTACATGCCCTGCCCATCTCAAACGTCTAGATTTAATGTTCATAATTATGTTAGATGAAGAATACAATTCGTGCAGTTATGCGTTGTGTAACTTTCTCCCCTCTCTTGTAATGTCATCACCCTTAGCCCCAAAATATTTTCCTGAGCACCTTATTCTCTAACACCCTTAAAGAGTTAGGTACATCTCACAACAGTAAAATTTTGGAAATATTCAATTTTTTCCCTCCATTACTATACTGTATCTTGTACAATAATGAAAATTAGTATGTGTAAAACACTGTCCTTCTACTATAAGAAAAAATAATTTTACGATTTAAAAAAACATTCACTTTTTTTTTTTTTTTCAAAATTCAGTTCACTGTGCAGTGAACTCAAAAACTATTCAACACTCTGCGATGAAATTTTTTATGTGTATTTATGCATGTCATATCTACAATATGGTGCAAGATCATTTCTCTATCTTTGATAGATTGTCTGATAAAAAAATAAATTCATTTAAAAAAATTGTCAAATGTCAGTATTTTCTTCTAACACAAAATAAAAAAAATATGATTTATTAAGGAATCTAGTTGAAAGAGCATGATATTGTAAATGTGAGTTTCAGCAATAAAATAAAAAAGAGAAAACACGAAAAAGTTTATACGTTTATGAGTTATGAGGGAAACGTTTCATCACTGCACAGTGAACTATCACCATTATGAATTTTGAAAAAAAAAAATAATAATAATTGTAAAAGTATTTTTTTCATATAGCAGAAGGACAGTGTTTTACACATACCAATTTTCATTATTGTACAAGATACAGAAATGGAGGAAAAAAATGTTGGATATTGCCAAAAATTTTACTGCTGTAAGTTCTACCTAACTCCTTAATCTCTGTTCCTCTGTCAACATGAGAATTCAAGTTTCACAACATACAGAACAACCAGTAATATAACAGTTTTATAAATTTTAGCTTTCAGATTTTTCGAGAACAGTCTGGATGATAAATGCTTCTCGACCGAATAATAACAGGCATTTCCCATATTTATTCTGCGTTTAATTTCATGTCGAGTGTCATTTATATTTGTTACTGTTGCTTCAAGGTACTTTAATTTTTACATATAAAGTAATTAATTATGGATGAATAGTTAAGTATGAGAATTATAATTAAAATTTGGTTCTTTGTTGGAGAAATGGAAAATGATGGTATTAAGATCGACATTTCTATACTAATAAGAAAACTCTGCTATCCAATGAAAGATAAAGTTTTCATTATAAAAATTTAAACATCTGGTAGGTGCATATTAACACAGGCAGAGCGTAATTCGAATTTTAAGTCACAGAATTGAAATATAGCAATACTGATAGTATGGTAGAGTCCAACAGGAAAACATTGCAAGAGCGCTTGTATTTAACATATTTCTAATAAATAAACACAGCAATTAATATCAGAATCTTCGCGGCATATAGAAATGTATAATTGCCCATTTAACTGTAAGGCTACGAAATTGGAGCTTGAATAAAACATTATCGTTATTCTTTTCTTTTAGAGCACTTAAACGAAAAACCATTGTAACGAAATTATGAAAAAGTTATCTCAGGCTTGAAACTTGCACACGTTATTTCATGTTATACTATTAATTTTCCACAATTTTTTTTCGAGTTCTCAAACAACCAGCCGCCACTGATGGTTGTTCAAAGTTTGTTATAATGCGTCACGTCCTGATCTCGTAATGTTTTCAGCGTGTAGATGCGTTCCTAAGTGATTTGTCTTGTGGGTTTAATGCTACGGAAACACATAGAATTATGTTTTGTAATAACTAATTCCAACCGAGGCTCCGTGTTTGTTTTGTTGACGTTTGGGAATAGAAATTTAACGAGGCGGCCATTAACTTTAAGGTTGCTTTTTTATATTATGATTTTCTTCTGCACACAGAAGAGATTACTAGGGATTACATGCAGTCATTAATTATGGCTTTAGAGTCATGTGTTCACTTGAGGTAATGCGCAATATTTGGCTACAAGTGCTGGATGCAAAGTTAAATTCGAAAATATCATCATCGTCATCATCATATGTTACCACCATTTCACCATAATTACAATGCAATTATTCTTAAAAGGGTAATAATTATTATCCCTTTAATTGCACAGAAATTTTACCACATAATAATATGTCTATATTTTATATAGACTATTATTATAAGTTACAGTACTAGGATTACCCCAAAAGTTCCCATTTTGATTTTTTTCAAGGCAATTTATTGAATAAATAGGATCTTGGTAACTCCAACATCGATGTACTGTTGTATTCAAATTATTATTATTTTTATTGTTCATTGTCTGCACCCGGAATTCGTCATCTGTAACTAAAGTTTTACCCCTGTTTCTCATAGCTCTGTAGACTTTATTTACAAATGCGTCTTCTGTTAGCTTCGTGAGCCCCAGCGAAGTTGAGTCGCACCCACCATGAACAGTTTTTCATGAAGCCACCTTTATTCATTGAGTGAACACGGTCTCGAGAGCTTCACCATCGACTCATTGTTGTATTCAGATCATTGTTCTTGTTCTTCATTGTAGTGCATCCAGGATTCATCATAAGTAATTATCTGTAAGAAAGGTTTATCCCTGTTCCTCATAGCTCTGCAATAATTCTTTACAAAAGCGTCTTCTGTTAGCTTTGTGAGCCTCAGTGAAGTTGTGTCGCACCCACCATGAACAAATTTTTCTGCAGCTAGAATTTACTCTTTGAATGAACACGGTCTCTGGAGCTTCATCATCGACGCATGTTGTCTTCAGATCATTGTTCTTGTTCTTCTTCATTGTAGTGCATTCAGGACTAATCATAAGTAATTATGTAAAAAATATTTATCCCTGTCCCACACAGCTCTACAGAAGTTCTTCACAGGATGCGTCCCTTTATTAGATTTGTGCGCCTCAGGTTGTATCGTATCCAACGTGAACATATTTTCCTGTAGCCACCATTGACGCAGTTGTCTTCAGATCATTGTTCTTGTTAATTGTAGTGCACGTAGAATTCGTCATCAGTGACTAACTGTTCCTCATAGCTCTGCAGAACTTCTTCACAGGTGCGTCCCCTGTTAGCTTTGTGTTCTCGTTTAAGCTATCAGGTACCTAAAGTGAAGAACTTGTCCTGTAGCACCATCGACGGACTTTTGTCTTCAGATCACTGTTCTTGTTCATTGTAATACCCAGAATTTGTCATCAGTGACTATTTGTAGGAAAAGGTTTACTCCTGTTCCTCATAGCTCTGCAGAACTTCACAAGTACGTCCCCTGTTAGCTTTGTATCCTCGGTTAAGCTATCAGGTATCTAAAGTGAAGAAGTTGTCCTGTAGCCACCATCGACGCACTGTTGTCTTCAGATCATTGTAGTGCACCCAGAATTTGTCATTAGTGACTATCTGCAACAAAAGGTTTACCTCTGTTCCTCATAGCTCTGCAGAACTTCACAACTACGTCCCCTGTTAGCTTTGTGTCCTCGGTTAAGTTATCAGGAACCTAAAGTGAAGAAATTGTCCTGTAGCCACCATCGACGCACTATTGTTTTCAAATCATTGTAGGGCACCCCGGATTTGTCACCAGTGACTATCTGTAACAAAAGGTTTACTCCTGTTCCTCATTGCTCTGCAAAATTTCTTCACAAATACGTCCCCTGTTAGCTTTGTGTTCCTCAGTGACCAGGCACCAAGTGAAGAAATTGTCCTGTAGTTAATATCAGTAATAATCTCCTCAACAACATGGTGCCCAGTACCAACATTACTACTCAACTCATCCTATGTGATTCGCGGGTCCCTCTTTGTTCGTGTCGGTTACATCAGTCATAGGTGACCACTTAGCTGTTCATCAGTAATTGATGTTTCTCCTTTCTTGAAGTGATTTACTCACCTCGTAACGGTCCCCACACTAACAGCTTCCTCTCCAAATACATTCCTTACATATCTTTAAGCTGACAACATTCAAGTGTGAGAAATTCAATCACAACTCTTTGCTTCTGGCGTGTGTTCAGAACAACAGCCATTTTAAAAACTATTGCACCAAAACCATCTGGTGTCAGATTGTTGAAAGTTTTTTAAGTTGCTTAAAACTTTTAGCATATAAAAAAAAATCCGGTCACTGAATAACTCTGTCCGCTCCTTCTGTACAAACACATACAATTTATAACTGTCATGAAGAACTGTCATGGAACTTTTGGTACTGTTAATGGTTTAAAAACATCTCCAGTAAGGGCTCTTCTAGTACTGTAAACTGTGTAATTTTTCTTCATATTTCTCAAGTCTTTATCATATCTATATACCAATAATTAATCATTGTCATTCCTTTGTAATTGCCATCAAAGTAACATGGTGACAATTATTTCAACGAAAGAGATTCTAACTTTACGTGAGTGTGTGTTTGTGTTTGAGTAGGTTGAACTATTCAAATTCTGAGTTCGTGAAGGTTGGGTTCTGTGTATCATCCCCAAGGAAAAAGAGAAGGATGGGGGGGGGGGGAGGTTGAGCAGTAGCAGTCACCTCGCTTGCTTCTACTAGTGGATTAATCATTCAGTTTCTTTTCTCACGGATTCTGACATTTTACATACCGCCTACCCCTCTCTTTCTCATCCCTTTCCCATATAATCCTTCTTATGAAAGATTTGCATTTTAATTAAAAGCAAAGTGATGAAATGATAATCAAGTCGCACGCGCAGGAAGAGCCTCTCTCTTTTTTTTTTTTATTCCTCCCTCTTCTCCTTCTGAAGGTTTCTCTCATCGTGAAAGGGTTGTGGTGGCTGGGGGTGAAAGGGGTGCTATTCTGTTCGGAATTAAAGCACATCAGACTCCCGGATGGTACAGGTAGAGGCGCTCCACGTATGATCTATTGGCTGCCTTCAACCGATTTCAAATATTTATACTGCTGAAGAAAAGACGCAGTTGAAAATTTGAAACTTGTGTTCTTCAGGACCGGGTTCACAGCCCAGTAAGAAGGATAGAGTGATGGAGGAATTCTTTCTTAAGGTTGCTCTTACTTACTTCGTCATAATTAGCTGTTTCCCAATTATTTCAATAAGAAGTAGCTACTCGAACTTGCCAGCAGGCACAAAGAAGGACGCTTGATACTGTCAGGATAAAAAGTATATTGTTAGGTGCAAGATAGTTGAGTTAATAGATTGTCGGATAGTTGGTAAGATAGATATATAGATGAATAGATGGCTGAACGAATAGATGGACCGACAGGGAGGTAAATATTTGTCATATATAAGTACATAGGGAGATGATCGGATAGACGGATAAGTATGTGAATAATAATTGGTTGAATGGTTGAATTAATGAATGCGTGGTTGGATAGATGGGTATGTGGTTAGACGAAGGATGGAAGGGTACACAGACGGACGGATTGATTTATTTATATGTTTATTGTGTATTTATTGGCAGACATTTACTGAGAGATAAATATTTTATTTAATTGATTTATTCATTAGTAAATATATAAATAATTAAATAGTTTTATCAATGGATTACAACTGTCTACTACTCAATCCAGCCAATTATCTGTTTACCTACTTAACAATCAAGTCAACTCTCTATCTGCCCACTTATCCATTCAACCATTTATCTACCTACCTACTTATCAATCTAGCCAACTCTTTACCTACCTACTTATCCATTCGACCATTTAGCTACCTACCTATTTATCAATCTAGCCAACTCTCTATCTACCTACTTATCCATTGAACCATTTAGCTACCTACCTATTTATCAATCTAGCCAACTCTCTATCTACCTACTTATCCATTCGATCATTTAGCTACCTACCTATTTATCAATCTAGCCAACTCTCTATCTACCTAGTGTGGTAGAATTGCTCACTTTTATGATTCTGTAGAAATCACCTTATGTATACTGCATTTGTGTGCCTCGTTTTATCATGACAACGCTTTTTAGTTCTTTTAGCAGTCTGATTATTACATTATTTATGTCTTTGTTATATTAAGACTTTTAGATAAGGGCGCAAATAGCCATAGTAGCTGACGCGCCCTTCTTAAACCCTACTACTACTACTACTACTACTACTACTACTACTACTACTACTACTACTACTACTACTACTACTACTCTATCTACCTACTTATCCATTCAATCATTTATCTATCTACCTACTTATCAATCTAGCCAACTCTCTATATGCCCACTTATCCATTCAACCATTTATCTACCTACCTATTTATCAATCTAGCCAACTCTCTATCTACCTACTTATCCATTCAACCATTTAGCTACCTACCTATTTATCAATCTAGCCAACTCTCTATCTACCTACTTATCCATTCAACCATTTATCTACCTACATATTTATCAATCTAGCCAACTCTCTATCTACCTACTTATCCATTCAACCATTTATCTACCTACCTATTTATCAATCTAGTCAACTCTCTATCTACCTACTTATCCATTCAACCAATTATCTACCTACCTACCTGCCTACCTACCTACCTACTTACCAATCTAGTCAACTATCTGTCCACTTATCCATTCAACCATTTATCTACCTACCTATTTATCAATCTAGCCAACTCTCTATCTACCTACTTATCCATTCAACCATTTATCTACCTACCTATTTATCAATCTAGCCAACTCTCTATCTACCTACTTATCCATTCAACCAATTATCTACCTACCTACCTACCTACTTACCAATCTAGTCAACTATCTGTCCACTTATCCATTCAACCATTTATCTACCTACCTTTTTATCAATCTAGCCAACTATCTATCTACCTACTTATCCATTCAACCAATTATCTACCTACCTACCTACCTACTTATCAATCTAGTCAACTATCTGCCCACTTATCCATTCAACCATTTATCTATCTACCTACTTATCAATCTAGCAAACTCTCTACCTGCCCACTTATCCATTCAATCATTTATCTACCTACCTACTTATCCATCCATCCATCCATCCATATACCTACTTAGTACATCAATCCATCCTTCCATCTATCCACCCATCCAGCTATCCATTCATCGACCCATCCATCCATTCGTCCATTATCTACGTATGTACTTACTTTCTTACCTAGATGTATGAATAAGTTGGTAGTAGGTAGGTAGATAGGCCAGGTGGTATAGAGGCTTAGAGGGTAGGAAGGCATGAATGAATGGGTAATAGTGTTAGTTATGTCGTTAGGTGCGTGCATACATTTGCATATAGTTAGATGAATGGTTGGATAAATGGAAAGATAAGTAAATGGATGGGTAGTGGGCGGATGTGTACTTATCTTTCATTAGTATGTTTATTGTTGAAGTACGTAGAGTGACTTCACGAAAAGCATTAATATCTTTCCTTCATTTTAAGCGTTAGATATAATGGGAAGTGTTATGGCCTTAGTTTAAATAAAATTTGTAATTCCTACCTCTAAGCAGAAAGGAATCAGCCACGAGAGGCTGAACTCACATATATGTCCAGTGTTAACAGGTTTTGTTTTCATTGTTAATTTTAATTATGCCGGTGTTTTAGTCATCATTATAATCATGTTTGCAAATGCTTACCCATTATAAATAGAGATTTTTCATTCAACTATTTTCATGCGTGTAACAGTTTAAATATTTTGTCCTCATACATTGTAAAATCTACCCCACTTGTACATTTTAAATCCGATACAAAGTTTACATGTTTGGAAAAACGTTGTTTATTCGACGAGGGGACTCTAATAATCTGTCAACTAACATTTTGCCCGATATTGTAATATCATTATAGTTGGTGTACATAGTGCAGGTAGTGATGTTTAAAATACTAATCTTGAAAATATGAGGGATTGTGATTAGGTGAAGCGTAAATCTGTTTATGTGGGCGGGTATACTTCTCATGCCAGGGGTTGGGGGAATTCAGTGTTCGGCTATCAGTGTGTTTACGGTGGTTTGCTCTCTGTATTGTGAAACATTATGGGGGATCGAAACAAGGACCTTATAGACTGTAGTTAAGTCAACGTGAAATCAGATTTATGAATAAATGTGTTATCAAACAAGCAAATTTCAATTGAAGGAGAAAATTTCAAAACCATTTTTCCTTCATTAATAAAATAAAAGTAAAATATAATATGACTTGGTATCCAAGAAGTCTATCTGCCCTTGCAGCTAACCACAGATACAGAGAACATTACAAATTTCGAATACGTTCACAAACAAATTTTGAGTTAATATAAAAGATAATAATAATAATATTTGAAAATATAACAAAAGTCCAAATATTACATACAACCTGAAGTATACAAATGTTTATGTAATATGCAAGCACCTCTGTTGTTTACGCTGACAAATAACACCATAATGTTATAACTAGGGCTACGATTTTGATGAAATTGCATCTTCTTTATAGTTAGCCAGAAACATTGCTGCTTTAGTATTTATATGTTATGTGATAAACTGAGTGTTTTAAGACATATTTGTTAGGGCATTTTTTTGCCTGTTTCTACTCATAAGAGCATCTTTTGTTTTATTCGCTCTTTTTTAGGCATTTTCATTTAATTTTGTCATAAATCCTCATTATTAATGTAAACTAATGTCAATTTCCTTTTATATTTTCTTTACATATTTTGTCCATTAATACTAATTATTTTGTATAATATTTTAATCGTCTTTCTACAGTACACAAATATTGCCATTTTAACGTAGTACACCCCACGTAATGGATCAGTCCAACCACCCCTTCAATATAGACTCCTCTATACCTGCCAATTCCAGATAAGAATGGCCTTGTGGTAGACTACACGGAAACTAAAAGTAAAGTAAATCATTGGTTCTAGAGCCTATGAAGGGCCAAGACCGACCGCCGACTGCTGACCTCACGTCCACATGCTGACGCAGAGGTGAACGATCATACATGGAAACTACATCAGACAAAATAATTAATTAAAGTGTACTACTTAGAAAAAATTATGTGAAATGTAATTTAAATACTAGTCTAAATATTAAGTAGTTGAAAACCTCTTTTCCTACTAAAGCAATTATGTAACATAAATTTTAGGGCATTTTAAAGTTCATTTTTGAAAGGTTTTTAGGTCATAAATGCATTGTTTTCAGGACATTTTTTCATGATTTATGAGTCATCAAAAACCTAGCTCTAGTTATAACAGATCGTTAGTACATTTGTAATGAAATTCACGTGCTACAAGAAGCAGACTTCATACCTCTAATGTAAAATAAGTTGTTTTGTAACTCACACTTGCTTGAAGAATAAATGGGAGATACAAGCGCTGCTTTGCCTATCGTAGATCTTGTTCAAAACGGGCTGTTCAGTCTAATACATGTATCAATGCCATTTTATCGCGTCTACTTATCTTCACATGGCGCTACACTCGGAGACAAGCTTTAGCAACATTTTCCTTTATGCTAGATCTATATAACGTAGAATCTCTAAGGTTTGTATTAGGGTATACATCTCTTGCTTCAGTCTTAGCAGCAATGCACTTCTGCATAAACTACAAATTTTGACTTTCTCAAAGAAGATGTTATAATTGATCTAACTTTATGATGAGGTGAATTTCTTTGATTACTCTTTTGGACTAGAACCCGGTACATGACCGAGTGTTTCTATCTTCCGCTAAGAATTAATGTTAGTATTATATAAAATTTAATTATTAAATACAGGATTATACCTCGAATTGTTTTGTCGATGTCAGTCTATTGACCAAACAATTACGTACAAATAGCTTTTAAGGAACCCGGAGGTTCATTGCCGCCCTCACATAAGCCCGCCATAGGTACTTAACCTCATCAAGATTAATCCAGTCTCTATCATCATATCCCACCTTCCTCAAATCCATTTTAATACTATCCTTCCAACTACGTATCGGCCTCCCCAAAGGCATTTTTCCCTCCTGCTTCCCAGTTAACATTACATGCATTTCTGGATTCGCCCATACGTGTTACATGCCTTCCCCATCGCAAAGGTCTGGATTTAATGTTCCTAAAGAATACAATGCGTGCAGTTCTACGTTGTGTAACTTTCTGAATTCTTCAAACTTCATCCCTCTTAGCTCCAAATATTTTCCTAAGCACCTTATTCTCGAATATTCTTAATCTCTGTTCTTCTCTCAAAGTGAGATTCCAAGTTTTACAACCATACAGAACAACCGGTAATATAACTGTTTTATAAATTCTAACTTTCAGCTTTTTTGAGAGTAGACTAAGTGACAAAAAAATTCACAACCGAATAATATCAGGCATTTCCTATATTTATTCTGCGCTTAATTTTTTTCTCGAGTGTCATTTATATTTGTTATTGTTGCTCCGAGATATTTGAATTTCTCCATCTTTCAAACGATAAATTTCCAATTTTTATATTTCCATTTCCTACTATGTTCTGGTCACGAGACATAATCATATACTTTGTCTTTATGGGATTTACTTCCAAACCTAATCTTTACTTGCTTCAAGTAAAATTCCCGCTTTTTCCCTAACAGTTTGTGGATTTTCCCTTAACATATTCACTTCTTTCGCATAAACAAGCAACTGATGTAACCCGATCAATTTCAAATACCCTCAGTTTTGTCCAAGCACTATTAAGGCTAAATTTTGCTATTCTGATTTATAGATAAAAGCGGAATAGGACTAAATGTGAAATGTTTGACAGACAGTATTCCTCTGTTCGTTGTAAAAGATCCTAGACTAATATTCGTGAAAAAAGATGATGATTTTATTTATTTTATTGGGTTATTTTACGACGCTGTATCAACATCTCAGGTTATTTAGCGTCTGAAAGAAATGAAGGTGATAATGCCGGTGAAATGAGTCCGGGGTCCAGCACCAAAAGTTACCTAGCATTTGCTCCTATTGGGTTGAGGGAAAACCTCGGAAAAACCTCAATCAGGTAACTTGCCCCGACCTGGATTCGAACCCGGGTTACCTCATTTCGCGGCCAGACGCGCTGACCGTTACTCCACAGGTGTGGACGAAAGATGATGATGATGATGATGATGATGATGATGATGATGATTATGGTGATGATGAAAAAACACTGTGAAGAAAACGTAGATTAAATATTATTAAATAATGACATCATTGAGATTGGTATACGATTCAGAACTTTGATGAAGGGGACGAAAGAATAGACTTAGCAGAGAATTCAATCGAAAGAAGTTAAATTTCTTATACGTAGTTTGCAAGGGTTAAATAGAATTAGAAGTGAATTAATAAAAAATTAATTATAAACTTGTTGAATAAATAAAATTAGAGAAATAGAGGGAATGTGAGACCATTTTATCTGAAAGAATTATAATAAGTTAGGTCAGTCAGTATACAAGCACCACATGAGATTTCATTTACTGGCTACGAGATTTAGATCTGTACAGAAGAAGAAGAGTTCTGTAATTAAAATATAAAGAAATGACTGAGAACTGACTTGTATCACTTTACCTTCAAGGGACTGAATTAAAAGAAGCAATATGAACCAGGGAAGAAACGCAGAAGGGAATATATCAATCAAAATTCAGATCATCTCCTCATTTCGAATTTGTTGTCAGTATCTGAGAGGTTTCTTTGGCGAAATCTTCATTCGCCGGATCTTGCAGTATTCGCAGTTTCCAGAGGTAGAAAAAGGGAGAAGAAAAAAGTAATCAAAAGGCAAGGAGTTATTAATAGTGTATTCCGATTACGTACCTCTTCAAAGGATTTCATTTTCATTTCAGTCTTCCCTTTTTTCAAGAAACGAATCATTGCTGCATATATATTTTTTTCAATTAACTCAGCTGTATTTTGGTATGGACGTAAATGGGCAATGTAGAAATGTCAAAGAAAATATAACCTCAATACATATATTATAGTCGCTTTATTTAACCATTCCATTTTATAAAGTTGGCAAGAAATAACGAAACAAGAACCGCAAATGTGCGAGGCTGGTGATAATAAAAATGAAATAACCATAAGAATTAAATATACACCTTAATATACTCTGTAGTATTGTAAAATCTCATTTTAAGAAGTTGTCAATTTGGCTTGACCACTCCATAAAATGATGAGTACTGTAAAGTGATAATGACATGTATAATATATTCTCGTTTCAGATCCGGTATTTGGGAAAATTGTCGTGCAGCATACGAGGACATCGTTAAACACCTTGAAAGGTAGGGAATTCTACAGAATACTTACACAACCGCATACCTGTCGCTGTTAAATTTACATTTACATTTTATTATCGTTTTATTTTCAAAGCTAATCTTCAGAGATTTCAAATGTGTTTGAAGCAAGTAGCCTACGAGTTTAACAAATGTATTACTTCAAGATCTCGTATTTATCGCAGTCACATTTCTGTTGCCTTAACTGCATAGTCAGTCCCTGTAAAAATTCACTTATAGCTTATATTTTCTTTATGTGACGCAAAATTGATTTAAGAAACGTGTGTTCAATTTGGTGGTAGTCCAGTTCTATTCTCTTACAAGCTACCTTACAGCTTTGTGTAATTGACGCAAAACTTAGAATTGAGCATTTAAGGAACCGCATATTGTGTATAGATTTATATTAGGCCTATGTTAGAAGTTTCTTCATATACCTACATAAAATCAGATAGGTAAAAATTACTATATTGACTCATAATTTAGAATAGAATGCTTAAGAAGACATAATATATTGTGGCCGAATCTCTATTTTTTCTACAAGTAGCTATAGTCACTCTGCGCATTAAATCACTTACTGGTAGTTAAAATGTTTTTAGACTTAAAAAAAAAAGTAGAATAGAATACTTAATAATCGCGGTCAGATTTCTATTATTATAATGACAATGATTTACTCACAGTTTGTATATTCTTTGATGCGAAACTTAAAATAGAAGCTATTATATCGATAGTGTTTGGGTAGAGGGAGGTAAGTCATAAAAATGAGTTTTGAATGAAATGAAAACTAAAGTTCGGACCATTATCGCAAAGCATTTTCTACACAAATAAAGCACATTAAATGCTAGTATATTTTTTTTTTCACACCCACTTGTAGAATTTAACTTGTGTATTCATCTAGGAAACAAAACTCCATTTGAAAAAAAAAATGACTTAACCCCCTTTACCCGAACACTATCGATATAAATATTGTGGTTACATTTCTATTGTCTTACAAGCTTACTGTGCTGTAGTCATTTTATGCACCAATCACTTACTATCAGCTAAAAATTTCTGGACTAGAACAAAAACTTAGATTTCTGTAGAAAACTTAAGAGTCACGATCAGATTTCTTTAGAACAAATTAAGGTAAACGGTCAGATTTCTATAGAACACTTAAGAATCGCGATTAAATTTCTATAGTAACTTAAGAATCGCTACAGAACACTTAAGAATCGCGATCAGTTTTCTATAGAACACTTAAGAATCGCTGCCAAATTTCTACAGAACACTTAAGAATCGCGATCAAATTTCTGTAGTAACTTAAGAATCGCGGTAAGATTTCTGCAGAACACTTAAGAATCGCGATCAGATTTCTACAGAACACTTAAGAATCGCGGTCAGATTTCTACAGAACACTTAAAAATCGCGGTCAGATTTCATAGTAACTTAAGAATCTCGGCCAGATTTCTATAGAACACTTAAGAATCGCTGTCAGATTTCTACAGAACACCTAAGAATCGCAGACAGGTTTCTATAGTAACGTAACTAATTTTTTTCTTGAATAAAGAGTGGTCTACACGTTGCTCTCTAAGAAACCTTCTACAATAAAATAATTTCATTTAGGACTATAAAATAAGTATGACTATAAATAAAAATCCCATAACGAAAAATACTTGTAAACAAAGTAAAATAAATATATTGCATAAAATACAGAGGGATCTCATCTACCAAATCTCTCATTAAAAATAACATTCTGGGTGATAACCTATTGCTAACATATAAACAGTATGATTCACACCATTTCAATTGGAGTCTATATATGTACATTCCCAACAGCTTCACAGATACACAGCCTGGATTGTTATGAATAGGCCTATTGTAAGGGGTCCCAGACGTGAGTTTTATACATTTTCAATATCTTATATATGTTTTTAATTTTTTTTTTCTGCAAACATCAAAGATATCTTCATGAAATATTACATATAAATTTGCCATAGCATAATTAATTGAGTCACATATATCTTGAGATATTGGTACTTTAATGCAACATTGTTTTGCTTTTTGTATCCAGAATTAAGATTTTTATTGTGATCAAACTAGTTAAGCAATTTCAGTGTACTTTTGGATACTTCTTAATCATGCTATTTTTCTCTCTAGAATAAACCATTATTATTATTATTGTTATTATTATTATTATTATTATTATTATTATTATTATTATTATAAAAACAGAAACATTGCGTACATATTTCCCATTATCGTTAAAACTGAAAATTATTCTATATCAACTGGATGGGATATGTAATGTGTAGGCTTAAGTGTAATTTACATAACACCGTTTATTTAATTATGTCACTACATTCATCACAGACATTCTCTGTGATTTGCTTCTCACGGATTTTACACTCGTGTATATGTTTACATTTAAAACGAGGGATGACTGCCACTGACATTTTAGCTGTAACAAATCCGGCTCTAAAACCTCGCTTAGTTAAGAGAACGGTAGAGGTCTCTGATGTCGTTGATTCGCATTGCGACAGTGATTTGTCGCGTTGTCGCATCTTGTTACGTCGCCCAAGCGTTAGAGAGCGGGGTATGCGACCCTCCCTCCCAACCCTTTTTTGGGAGGGCTGTGTGTGCTCCCGAGTAGGTTGACAAGTCCATAAACCATGTTTCCGGCCCGCCAAACATTACACTGGCAATGCCTGTAACTCATTTTAAGGCTAAACGGCCGCACCGATCATCCATTGCTAAGCCCTTGCTTTGCCCCTGGTAGGTCGGCAGCAATTTGGGCTTTGAAAAATACCCGATCCACTCGGTCAGCTAGTTCCGTATTCCTTCTTCTTTCATTGATTACCAACCAGTGCATTCAAAACAACAGCAATAATAGAATGGGTTATTTATGAAAGGGCCTAAGTCTTGAATACTAAATTGTTAGCAACTTAAGAAAAACTGCTTACAGGCCGAAATTTTTAAATAAAGACTCAAATAAAAATTGTGTCATAAATTCTCCAAAGCATTAGAGTGTGAAACTTAGTCCTCTTTATATCTAAATCGATGTATCTACACCCAAAGAGCAGTAATTACATTACAAACTCATTTTCACAGAATAATGACTTAGGCCCTTTCATAAATAACCCATTCAATAATAATAATAATAATAATAATAATAATAATAATAATAATAATAATAATAATGTGCAAATAGGTTTGCAATGCATCCGCATGTTTCTGTATCCAGAGTTTGTGACACTAGAATTTTTGTTTAGCATTTCATCCTGTCTTCACAATCCATTTCTTCCAGTCTTTTCTCTTCCAACGATCTCCTAACCTTATATAACCATCCATTTATGATTTTAGAATCTTAGATCGACCTCTCTTCTTTTCCCATGTGGAAACAGTTCTAAAATTTTCCCGGGTAGTCTCTGGTTTAGCGTTCGTTTTACAGTCGCATACCATTCCAATTGTTTGTATTTTATAAAAATCGAATGTTATTTTTAAAATCCATATTTATTTAATTTTTTTTTTATTTTATTAGGTTATTTTACGACGCTTTACCAACAGCTTAGGTTATTTAGCGTCTGAATGAGATGAAGGTGATAAAGCCGGTGAAATGGGTCCGGGGTCCAGCACCGAAAGCTACCCAGCATTTGCTCATATTGGGTTGAGGGAAAACCCCGGAAAAAACCTCAACCAGGTAACTTGCTCCTACCGGGAATCGAACTCGGGCCACCTCGTTTCGCGACTAGACGTGCTACCCGTTACTCCACAGGTGTGGACGAAAATCCATATTATGCTGCTTACATAGTTATAGCGTTTCCAATTCTATGTAATCTGGAATGTCTTTCTCAACACCTCATTACATAACCATCGTTAAGAATGTGTTCTAATTCAATGAATTATGTAGACTACTCGTAAAATATGGGATCTAATTTTCAGCATTTCCCACATTAAATGTAAACTACTTTTTATTAAAATATCTTATTGAGGATAGTCGATAGTAAAAAAAAAAGGTATCTCTTTGTCACTCTTTATTTTTCATGTACATATTTAAATCTTATATTTTTATCTGTATTTATCTCGTTGTTTACGTTTCTTCAATTTTGTTTTCATTTTTATGACTGAGTGACCGTAATTTTGTGCTGTCTATTGTGATTGGGGCTTTGCTCCATTGTAGAAAATAATAATAAATAAATAAAGAAATAAATGTACAAATAAACAAACAAATTAATTAATTTTTGTTCATAGCAATTTCAATATAATATTATAATATCGCCATGTTTGAGATCCGTACGTTGTAGTACTTCGAACTACGGATTTAAACATCTGAATTCTGTATCTTTGGTGTATTTTTATCCCATAACAACCCTTTAACATTGTTATTGCTCATTTTCCTTCCTGTATTTTGTAAATAATACCATTTTCCTGACAACAATTTTTATTAATTTATACGCCCAAAAACATACATTCGTTACAACTTTTATAATAAAACCCCGTTATATTTTTCAAAATTAAAACTCTTCTTTCTCCTTAAAAATTATATAAAGTGTTTTTCCAAAAGTATTATTATATGTCTTTATCGTCTAACAATTTCCTATTTTTCTTAAAAAAATATATAATAATAATAATAATAATAATAATAATAATAATAATAATAATAAAATGAGAGCATAAGAGCACAGTACATCAATTATTTGTAGATTTAAAAAAGGCATATGACTCGGTTAAGAGAGAGAATTTATATAATATACTTACTGAATTTGATATACCCAAGAAATTAGTTTTAAAACTAAAATATTCTCAATGAAAGATACGGCAGAGTCTGTATAGGCCAGTTTCTGTCTGGTGCTTTTCCAGTTTAATGCTGGTTAAAGCAAGGAGATGCACTATCTCCTTTACTTTTAAATTTTGCTCTAGAATATTTTAAAATTCCTTTTCAGAATGAAAAGTTAGATTTGTTTGCATCAAATTTCTTCACATTTAAAGGACGAAACTAAAATTCCCCCAATAATTTATCGTCATAATATGCTGATCTCTTAAATTGACTAAGCATATTGGAAATTAATTTAATGGCTTTCCCAAAACACGCTAGAAAATATTTAACATAAAGCAATTTTTATTTGGAAAGGAAGCAAAAACGAACAAAATTATATTAAACTTTTTTCTTTGAAATATCTCAAAGAATAACCCTCTGAAATTAATGACAATACTTACGTTTCACTCCGTATATACATACTAAGTATACGATAAATATAGAATAAATAAGTGTAATATATCTGAATATTAAACATAACATTTATCCTGTATTAATCTATACTTCCTCTCCTCGTAAACAAAATTGTCCATAATTCGTAGCTTTGCCACTAAAATTATGATCGCAGTGCAAAATACTGTAATAAAGAAATATAACCTTGTAGAGCCTTTGGACAAGTTACGAATCGCTACGCTTGCACGTGAAGCTCTTGAACATTTTATTAATGTTTCATACAAGTTTCCCTTCTTTTTTTTTTTTTTTTTTGAAAAAAAAAATCATTTCAGTCATGCCATCAATAGGGATTAACTTGACCAGAAATTATCGTTGCAGTGCTGTGTTCCCCTAACTTGTTTTATGGAGGCTATTTGATAGAAACCACTTCAAATTAATTTGAACAGGTTACTATGCTGATGCGTATTGATCGAGCTATCAGACATGTCAGTACGGTTATTTTTACTCCCTATTATCAGAATTAAATAGCCAATTACGTGTATCCGTAAGTACAAAGTCTGATCATATCAGTTTGCTTTTCACGGTTAGGCATTTATTGGTTTTTCATGTACTACAAGCTACGTATTGTTGATGGTTCAGAAGTGAATATATTTTTCGTATCAATATCCATTACATATTTTAATCTGTTAGATGTTTAGCGGGTAGAATTTGTTGGAAATTAATTTGGTGAAGATATAGAAAAGACGCAAATAGGAATTGACGTTATATTATATCGTCTACGATCATTAAGCTGCACGGAGAGCATTTTCTTAAGAAAAATTAAATATTTGAGTTGTATTACAGAGAACGGAGACTACAATATTGAGAAAAGATGCATAACGAAAATTAACTCGAATTGACTAAAGATTTGATAAAATATGACATAAATGTTTGTTTGTTATTCAGTCTAAATGACTTATCAGTGTTTTAAAAAACATCAATAAAATTTATAAATATAAATATTCATTGAAGTTAAGTTTGCTCAATACGAAGTTTAATACTGGTATCAATAGGAACCACAGGATTTTATTATTTTAATACATTTATAATTGAATCGGTTATTGTTGAAAGGAACCAAGTCCACTTTTTAAAGTTTTGAGATAATCGAAAAAAAAACTGTTTTGTAAATAATCTATCGAAGATTAAACCAAAATATATTGTACACATAAAATATATATGTAAAATATGTTGTGGTTTAATCTTCGATAGATTATTCACAAAACAGTTTTTTTCGATTATCTCAAAACTTTAAAAAGTGGACTTAGTTCTTTTCAACAATAACCGATTCAATTGTATAAATAATAATGACACAAACCTGTAATTAGTAAAAATATACGATCAATGACAGACATAAATAAACATTTTTAGAAGTAATCAATTTTTTATTACAAGATAATATTTTCTATAATTTGAATCCACTTTAACGTCTACAATTTAACCTTTGTATTCTATAGTTGTTTTAATTATTGTCGTAAACTGAAGTAGAGATGAGGATGATTAGTTCAACTCTCACACATATCAAAACAATAATTAACCCAACTATGGTTTATCATTTAATTTCTACACATGATTTTAATATGTTTTGTGATTGATTAATGTATATATTCAACAGTCATTTCATTTACTGTAAATTTATGTATTACATGATATTGTTTGATTAAGTGCCTGAAGATGCCAAGGGGCGAAAACGTTACCATTATTTTAATCTTAACTTCAATGAATATTTATATTTATAAATTTTATTGACGTTTTTTAAAACACTGATAAGTCATTTAGACCGAATAACAGAATCAACATTTATGTTATATTATATTGTATATTGACTTATCTGAAAATTATTACTACAATGCTTACTAAGATAAAGGATTGTGACTAAATTGTGTGTGGCAAAAAATTGAGGGAATGGGTATAACTTTGGTATGCAAAATCATGTACATAGGAAGAGAAATGAGATAGACAAGGATTTACAGTGATTTACTAGTAATTAAGTTGCGGTCGTTAATTAATTAGTAGGAAAATTAAGTTTTATGGACGAGAAAAATATACAAGAGCTGCAAGGAAAAACGGGTGAGTTTAGCATGGTGGAGTATAATATAATATTACCGTATTTCAACATTTTTTGTCAGAGTATATAGCTCATTTGAAAATAACATTTGGTAAGCTGAATGTGAACTATATAGACATCACAAAATGCAGTAAATATTTAACATACCAGTTCATTTTTTCAAATTTATAATAATTGATTCATAAAGAATTTGGTAAATATAAATCCTTTTTCTTCTTAGAAATAAATTATACATTCTACACTGAAGAATTTAAAGTATGTTGCCGATATGGGAGAACTATACATGCATGTAAAGTTTAATTAAAGTGTCTTAAGTGCCTTTTGAATTATTACGTAAACGCTGTCCGGCTGAACAAAATACTCCAAAACTTTTCAGAATTAAAAAAAAAAAATAAAATATCTATTAGGTTTACAAAAACAACATTAATATTGCTTAGTGATGTATAGACGCAGTATATAAAAGATGCCAATTTTTATTTCTAAAATAGCCTACCTATAGCTTTGAGGGAAAAAATGTTGAGTGATATACAGGGTGGAAGTGAAATGACCTTGCAGATATTCAGAGAGAATAGCTCACGTTGTATGTAACAAAAATGTGTAATACCATATTGATGGAAATTTCAGAGTTTTCTCTGAAAAAAATGTTCCCCCTCCCCAAATGTTTAACATCCTCTTATTCGGCAACTATTTCGAGTAGAATCGTGATTTTTCTCCATAATTTAATTTGTTTGTTTTACTTATTGGACAACATTCATATTAAACTAAGGTAAATGCTTTTGTGTTTAATAACTTTCTACTATGTCACATTGTCCCTTTTTTTAAAGTAGTAGTCACTGGAAAACATATTTTCCTAATCCATCTGAGGTTTCAGTTTCAGATCAAGAATCTTTCATTAGTATTGAGTGATTTTGTATCTTTTATTAACAGAAACTCAAATTTAGTCGCTTAGTTCAATTTGTGTTGCTTAGGAAAAATAATTCATTAACAATTATAAGTGTATAGGTTACTAGAAAATAGGTGGCGTTAATTGGACAACCTGTTCCTAATATACCCACATGATTTCATCCCCCCACCAACTGATTAAAAAAAAAACACTAAGTTTTTGCCGGAAGCTGCTGATATTGTTAATTATGAGAATAATTATACTTAATTTACATCAACATTTTCCCCAAAACTTATTTACCGGTCCCAATAAAAGTGTAGCCTATTGAGAACTACCGGAACTATTTCAAAGTTTGTCAATTTGTTATGTCTTTGGTTCTGACTTATCCCGTGGTTAGAAAGTTAGCTTACACGATTAGAAAATTCTAGGTAAGATATTTTTGAACGCCAGTGTACACCTTTCAGAGGCGGCAACAACGAGATTCTGTCTTGTATTCCAAAAAGTCTCATTTAATTTTCCCGAAGGACAAAAGATGAGAAGCCTATTTTGCATAGATATTTTATATTCAATATTAACTATGTAGAGTAAATATCGGGCGGTTACATAGTTATTAACATTTTGAAAAAAAAAAACGCTGGTCTAAGATACTATCCCTTAATATAAAGATAATGGTGAAGCAGGTTTATTTACGTTATAAAAATTCAAATGCCCTGGAATGCCGTCCGCCGTACTCAGCCATCTTCTCGGTCATACTCTATGCAAATCGTTTACTTATATAGAATTGGCTTCAACTCTTCTCCTGAATCTATCAAACAATTTCCTCATGTCCAGCCCCTCCAATTATATAAAACCATTAGTCGGTGTTTTTAGTTGCTCAGATCTCCGCTGTATGTTATGGCGCTGCAATCAGGTTCTTTCCCCTTCTCTCTCTCTCTCTCTCTCTCTTATAATGTATTCAGTAAGGGAGAACACAAGACATGGTCCTCTAAAGAGCATACGCAGTCATTTGTCGGCCAGAATAATCGTTGCTGTGGTCACAAGATTAATTAATTTTCCATTCTAAATTCAAATCAGAGCATTTAGTCATTCAAGCGTCTACCCACTTCCCATTCCCTTACCTCTCCACCCCTCCCTCGTCTTCCAATACTATGCTCGCCTCTCCCGGTCTCTATTTGATTTTAATTGCTTTAGTAAGCATACTTAAACCAAGTCATGCCTTTGCACTAATGTTGTTTGACGTTTCTTAGATGACGCATGCATAAGTATCGTTATCCAAGTCGACGTCCGCGATATATGGTTTAATAATTCAATAATACCCTAGGAATATCCTTGAAACAGGATGTGTGTATGCATATGTACGACATGTTATGAAAAAAAAAAAAGGAAGTTCTTAGCTGAGAAGTGGATACACATATGCAAAAATTACATATCAAGAAGTTTAAGTACATTACTATGTCATTATATTTAATTAGGTTTCAAAACAATTTTACTATCCATAATGCCAGTAATATTAATTACTGTTATACCAAGTAATAATATTAATATTTTAATAAGCTTTGACATTCATGACATCAGTCTTAAAATAGCCACTTAAGCCATTCAAGGGTCTGTGGCAATCCTCAAATCTTTTATATCAAATGTTGTAATTCCCCTTTCTCGTAGTTTGCGTTTGATAAAATATATTATGTATAACTTGTCTGAATTCTAGAATGCTTGTTTCCTTTTCGCGTAAATTTGTCTTGGTTACAGTCATTTCCCATAACTATAGTCCTCAAACACAACTATGGTCCATTCAAATTTTGTACAACATAACGTAGAACCTCGTTTATCTACATTTTTGCTGTACTGTAGTTTGAAGTCAAGTCACGGCAGCTATCTACGAACGGTTATGTTACTTCTACACTCTTCTTTGAATGGTTGTATCGTGGACATAGTTGAGCTCCAGGACCATGTGTTACTTACTTACTTACGGCTTTTAAGGAAACTGGAGATTCATTGCCGCCCTCACATAAACCCACCATCGGTCCCTATCCTGAGCAAGATTAATCTAGTCCCTATCATTATATCCCACCTTCCTCAAATCCATTTTAATATTATCCTCCCATCTACGTCTCGGTCTCCCCAACGGTCTTATTCCCTCCTGCCTCCCAACTAACACTCTATATGCATTTCTGGATTCGCCCATACGTATTACATGCCCTGCCCATCTCAAACGTCTGGATTTAATGTTTATAATAATAATGCCAGGTGAAGAGTACAATGCATGCAGTTCTGTGTTGCGTAACTTTTTCCATTTTCCTGCAACTTCATCATTTTTAGCCCCAAATATTTTCCTAAGCAACTTATTCTCAAATACCCTTAATTCCTGTTCCTCTCTCAAAGTAAGAGTTCAAGTTTCACAACCATACAGAACAACCGGTAATATAACTGTTTTATAAATTCTAACTTTCAAATTTTTTGACAGCAGACTAGATGACAAAAGCTTCTCAACCGAATATTTATTCTGCGTTTAATTTCCTCCCGAGTATCATTCATATTTGTTACTGTTGCTGCAAGATATCTGAGTTTTTCAACCTCTTCGAAAGATAAATCTCCAATTTTTATATTTCCATTTCCTAGAACATTCTGGTCACGAGAGATAATCATATACTTCGTCTTTTCGGGGTTTACTTCCGTGTCTTCTCTAATCGTTTTGATTTTCTCCTAACATATTCACGTGATCCTCATAGACAAGAAGGTGATGTAACCCGTTCAATTCCAAACCCCCTCTGTTATCATGAACTTTCCTAATGGCATATTCTAGAGCGAAGTTAAAAAGCAAAGGTGATAGTGTATCCTTTTGCTTTAGCCCGCAGTGACTTGGAAAAGCATAAGGTAGAAACTGACCTATATGGACTCTGCTGTAAATTTACTATTCATGTGTTATTTAATTTCAGAGCTCTATGAATATCTTAAAATAAAAACATAAAATACAATTTGTTGGAATAAATATTTCATTATTGAAGTACTAATGCGACTACATTAACAATAATTCTGCTTTTCTGAATTGGCGTATATTTATGGAGAACATGATACTCCTCTACTTTATCAACTAGGAGTGATATTTACAGAGCTTCATTCCTCAACATATTATAACCAATTAGACGACGAGCTGGCTGGAAGAGGGGAGCGGCAAGGTATAAAAAGTGGGAGGTTTCGAAATGAGACATAGCTGTAAGCAATTCCACGGAAAGAATACAAGTTAATTCGAGACGAAAATTACTTCATAACTTTGTTTGATTAATGCTGTACGAGTTCAGTTTATGTTCCTTAGGATTAAGTCTGACAGATGGAATATGTAGAAACGGGGGGAAATATCACCTGCCAGTTCATCGATTTCCCTCGCGAAACAGACGTCTAAAACAGAAACTGAATTATCTTCAAACATTCATTTCGGACAGACTAACATATTATCTCTCTCCCGACTGTCGTATTACACGTAAAACATACATTATTATTAACAGAAGGAACTATGTATAAACTTACGTTTGCCACTAAGAGTAATTTCGTTGTTTTCTTTCCACTTATTGAAAGTGGAGTCATTTTTGCTAATATACTAGTTACTTAGCCTGAACCGTGCCTCTTAACACAATTACAAGTATTATTATCAACAATTTTATTACCATTCTTCTTCTTGTAGCGGTAAAACTTCGGTTAAATGTTCTGGCTTACTGTCGTTAAACACTAGATTCTCTCACATGGTAGGAATTCCTGTATGGTTAGCACGATGCAGGGCCATCGCGGAGACGTCACAAACAAATAAAAGAAAAGTTATAGTCATCCAGTTCAATGGAATGTACAGGGTGGGCACAAGGTCCCGTTACACCCTATAAATACCCCAAATATACAGACAATATATGTAATTCCGGTCATAATGCAGGGATACATCCGCTTTACACTAGCGCTGTGTCCTAAGTGTCCAAAGGATCAGTATGTCCCCATAATTCTCCTCACGCAAAATGCATCGCCAGATTCGATGTGACATTCGCTCAGCATTGCTGCTGTAATCTGTTGGAAAGCACGTCGCACGGCGTCTTTCAATCCTCTGCTATAATGCACTTACTGAAACCCCACAGCGCATTGTCACAGGTTTTCACGACGCTGGATTGGTCGTGGGTGACCCGTCTTACCAGCTCCTCTCAAATGGCCACCTAGCAGTCCTGACCTCACAACCTGTGACAATGCGCTCTGGGGTTTCATCAAGAGCATTGTTGCACAGGAACGATACAACACCATTGATGAATTTGAGGACGCCGTGCGACGCGCTTTCCAACAGATTACACCAGCAATGCTGAGACTAATGTCACACCGAACCTGGCGACGCATTGTTTTGTGTGAGGAGAATGGTGGAGGACATACTGATCCTTTGGACACTTAAGACATACAGTTAGTGTAAAGTGGATATACTGTATGTCTGCTTTATAACCAGAATTACATAAATAGTGTGTATATAGGATGTAACGAGACTTTGTGCCCATCCTGTACATAAATTTCCCTCCACGTCAGGAATAAAACCACGTCTCCTTTGATTGGGAATATCGGCGAACTTTTTATTGTCATTATTTCATTAGTCTTAATATTTTCCATCTCCACAACTTTATACCATCAGGAAAATTATCTTGCAATGAAGAAAATGTACCATGTTATATAAACCACTTAACAGAATTATTGCTGTTGTTCTTTATTTCTGCACAGTTCCGGCTAAAGGCAAACTACTTTATTATATAAATTTCTTAATAAGAATTATTTTTATCAATTTTAGTTATTTTCTTCTTCACAATTTCCTACCAGCAGGAAAAAGGAAAATTTATGGCGAAAGATAACTACTACAGTGTAAAAAATATTGAATAAACATTTTTGTTATTATTACTACTATAATAAATGGCTTCCTTCTCCATAATCCGCATCAGCAAAAGTAATACCTTCGAATGAAAGGAAATTATTTCTCTATTGCAAGTGGTTAACAGAAATTACTATTATTATTACTATTTTTTTCCATTCCCTATAATTTTATCTCAGTAGGGCAAGTGGCTTCTATTGAAGGAAAGCTACTTCTTTATATACACTCCCTTCTCCACACTCCAATGTAATCAAGAAAAATTACTTCCATTAAAAATTCTGTATTAAACAAATTTCGTAATAAATGAGTATTATTATTATTATTATTATTATTATTATTATTATTATTATTATTAAACTCCAGAATTATCTAGCATACTGTACGACTGATTAGGCCATATTTTGCAATTCTTCAAGGGATATGCTGGTGGAAATGATGATGAATTAAATTTTAATAATAATAAATTTGCTACATGGACAATTTTAGAAATTTTACTAACTCTATACTAAACACTTTATTTACTTGTAGAATAACATAGGATATAAAATATCGTAAAGTTTCTTATATGACTAAACCTTTGCTCGAGGTACAATTGGAGAAAAATATCACATTATTAACGTAACACGAAGTTCGAAAACTCTCCGCTAGATGCTATGTATGTCAAAACGTAGGCGCTGCCATCTGTCGAGTGTTGCGTAATCTATTTACAAGTGCATAAACGAACTTTATCTAATAAGGAACTGCAAAGAATACCTTTGTGTACTGAGAATATCTTTGGGTATAGCTCGCGCAAGAAACGATTACCGAAAATCAATGGTGACGTTGCTGTCTGTTTTCACGTGTGTTTGTAGGCACGCCGAGGGGGGGCGATGCGAGCCGATGGAAGTATTGTCTCTTCCAAGAAGATGAACAAATGAGGACATTGCTGTGGAAATAAAGAATGTAGCAAGAGAAAAATTCGAAGCTAATTAAACGCGCAACATATGTTTACCAATGAAATAATAATATCGTGCGATACAAGACACGCATTCACATGCAATAGAACAAACTAAAGTCGTAATGTAACTATCACAAAGCAAGACTGATTCTATCGATGTCATTTCTCTTCCGACTGTACCCTTGAATATCATCCAAGTTATCTCGTGAGCTTTCCTCTCGCCCGCTCTTCCTTATCGCAGTGTTTGATTCGCTTTCCTTCCGTCGGTAATCCGTACTTGCGAGACCTATATATGATAAACATAATAATAAAGGTATCCCCGTAACATGCCATGAAGGCACTTGGGGGGCATGGAGGTAGAGCCCCATGCTTTCCATGACCTCGGCACTAGAATGAGGTGGTGTGGTCGGCACCACGCTCTGGCCGCCTTTTACCCCCGGGAAAGACCCGGTACTCAATTTTATAGGAGGCTGAGTGAACCTCGGGGCCGTTCTGAAAGTTTGGCAACGAGAAAAAATTATAATAATATATGATTTATGTTAGACACTTACATTTCATTTACGAAAGAAAAAACATACATCATATTCTCAATAACCAAAAGTAAAATACAATAAAAATATTAAGCTACGAATCTTCTGTCACTTAATTTATAAAATCAATATGGCCATGATGTAGTAGTACTTAATGTCCAGTAGATGTCTCTGTAGTCGATAGACCAAGTTCGGATATTGCTGTCGTCAAAATCACATTCATTATACGCGAGAAACCTATCTGTGGACCGCTTATCAACAGAGTACAGAAATAAGAGCGGTCCTATTCCACCCCCATCATTAGCATCGCAGCATCCCTTATCTGGCAACCCCCAAGGCTCCTTCCTTCATCAACGCCCCCGGGAACTTGGTCTTGTCGTTTTCTAGGCTTGTCATCTCTTTCTTGTCGTTAATAATCTCATCCCTCGGTCAACTTATTCTTCTTTGGCGTTGATTATAGATAAGCAAAAAAATGCATCGCTATTACGGAGAAAAGTTTTTGTTTGTGTCTGTTTTATTACACGTTAGTTTGAGTGACAAATGCTACTTCTAAAATGCAAGCAAAACATCGAATGAAGTTTGTTAACAACTGAATTATTCATGCATTCTTATATACAGATAATATCGTACTTTAAATCTAAAGATTGATTATGAACGACAAATTTCAATTAAAGAATATAATATAGAAGAAGTTTGCATTGGGGACAGTTTATAAATACTTACGCCATGATTAGAATGGAAATAGATCATTTCAACATGTTACAAAATCATAACCATTTAAGAAGTAAAAATTTTATTTGTAGAGTTTTGTTCAGCAGCATTAATATTGAGTTTCAATTCTGAAATTACCTATACAGTTTGTTATACATCACAGTTTTCATAAAGATTACCAGTAATAATATTAATTTACAATTTCGACTCCACACATCTATACATGGACTACTTTGAGGCACATTATTTGAAGAAATAGTAAACATGCTGAAGTAACACTTTGGAATTGAATTAATTAAACATAACGTCGTTGTTCCTGCAATAACTCCCTGTGACACAGTTATCGATTTTCAGATTTTTGCTCTAATAAATAACTTAAATACTAGTACAGAAAATAATAAAATCTCATAATATATGTAATTATATGTCTTTCTTTCTAAAATGTAAGAATTCACAGTCTCCTATGCACTACTGCCATTGAATGAATAAATGTGTTTTTTCTTCCTACTGAACATTTTTATATTTTGCACATAGAAGTTATTGCAGGAACAACGACGATAAAAGTGTAACAATATGTTATGATGTATTCTTTAAATACAAATAAATTTGTCTCAAATAATCACTAGAATTACAATGGTTACGCAAATAGTATAACACAAATTATGCAGTCGTAATTCAATTTCCTATACAATATATCTGGAACACCAATAATCTGTATTATATATAAACACAGACATAAAAGCTTGTTTCTAACATTCTATATGTGCTAAGTGTCAAAAAACCTTTCTGAGATATTGATGAAAAAGACATTGCAAAATGCATGTTGAGAAACCTACAACACCATTTTTTGGCGTACGAATGAGTCACTTACAGTTAATGATAAAGCTACGATAAAGACACTTTAGTATGATACAGTTAATGATAAAGCTACGATAAAGACACTTTAGTATGATACAGTTAATGATAAAGCTACGATAAAGACACTTTAGTATGATACAGTTAATGATAAAGCTACGATAAAGACAATTTAGTATGATACAGTTAATGATAAAGCTACGATAAAGACACTTTAGTATGATACAGTTAATGATAAAGCTACGATAAAGACACTTTAGTATGATACAGTTAATGATAAAGCTACGATAAAGACACTTTAGTATGATACAGTTAATGATAAAGCTACGATAAAGACAATTTAGTATGATACAGTTAATGATAAAGCTACGATAAAGACACTTTAGTATGATACAGTTAATGATAAAGCTACGATAAAGACAATTTAGTATGATACAGTTAATGATAAAGCTACGATAAAGACACTTTAGTATGATACAGTTAATGATAAAGCTACGATAAAGACAATTTAGTATGATACAGTTAATGATAAAGCTACGATAAAGACACTTTAGTATGATACAGTTAATGATAAAGCTACGATAAAGACACTTTAGTATGATACAGTTAATGATAAAGCTACGATAAAGACAATTTAGTATGATACAGTTAATGATAAAGCTACGATAAAGACACTTTAGTATGATACAGTTAATGATAAAGCTACGATAAAGACACTTTAGTATGATACAGTTAATGATAAAGCTACGATAAAGACACTTTAGTATGATACAGTTAATGATAAAGCTACGATAAAGACACTTTAGTATGATACAGTTAATGATAAAGCTACGATAAAGACACTTTAGTATGATACAGTTAATGATAAAGCTACGATAAAGACACTTTAGTATGATACAGTTAATGATAAAGCTACGATAAAGACAATTTAGTATGATACAGTTAATGATAAAGCTACGATAAAGACACTTTAGTATGATACAGTTAATGATAAAGCTACGATAAAGACAATTTAGTATGATACAGTTAATGATAAAGCTACGATAAAGACACTTTAGTATGATACAGTTAATGATAAAGCTACGATAAAGACAATTTAGTATGATACAGTTAATGATAAAGCTACGATAAAGACACTTTAGTATGATACAGTTAATGATAAAGCTACGATAAAGACAATTTAGGATGATACAGTTAATGATAAAGCTACGATAAAGACACTTTAGTATGATACAGTTAATGATAAAGCTACGATAAAGACACTTTAGTATGATACAGTTAATGATAAAGCTACGATAAAGACACTTTAGTATGATACAGTTAATGATAAAGCTACGATAAAGACACTTTAGTATGATATTCTCATATGGATGTTCCTCGCTTAGATTAAATAAAATGAAATTTGTAAAATTGGTACTTAACACATTTAAGACGGAGATTCAAAAAGTAACCTTAATAATTGAAGGGTACACGGGAAAAACGAACAATGTCACATTACCATTAAGGATAAGATAATGATCTATTTCAGTATATTACTGCTAAATTTATTGGTGTTTCTACTTGAAATGAAGGCAATGATTAATGTATCCGTAGTTTTAATTCTCCTTTACCACTTTTGTTAAAAATACCACTAAAGTTTATAAAAATACAGTGGATTAGATAATGACATCACCTTTAACAGCATTGTGACGTTGTTCGTTTTTCCCGTGTACCCTTCAATTGTTTTATTATTTGAATATGTACAATAAGACTACAACCACTTTAACACTTTTCAACATAGTCCCAACTACGTCCAATGTAATTGTTCTTGTTATACTATGTTAAAAGTGATGAAGTGTTTGTAGTCTTATTGTACATATTCAATTAATAAAACAATTATTAAGGTTACTTTGTGACTCTTTCTTCGTAGAATGTCATGTCTTCAATTGTAAATGGATTAAGTTTTAAAGAATTTTGAAGATTTGAAATTGTTCGTAGTGAAAGACTGCGAAAATGATGCTTGCAATAATGTTTTTAACCAATTAAGATGTACTTCTTAATAATTGAATTATATAACTTAGGTTGAAGTTGTGTTAAATATACAATTCAGATTATACAGTACTGTGTTATACTTGTGTAACATTGTAAGCTTGTATTCATATTTAGATATCGTGGTGAAATTTTCTTGTCTGACGATGCTGATATGACGAAAACTTTTATAACCAAACGAATGTAGTGTAAGTAACATAATTTAAAATTTTAATTGTGTGATAAGTCATATGTAATATAGTATTAATTTAAAAAATTGACATTAGTAGTAAGACTTCTCGGAGATTTCACAATGAATTGTAAGTTAATAACATAATACATTTATTTGACAACTTGTTTCACGAAATATCCCCCGAATTGGCGATTTAATTTACAAAAATCTTAGAGAAATAGGGTTTAACACCGAAAACACCCATTTGATTTCACCAAAAATTATTGTCTCTCGTAATCATATTTCATGTCTAATCTGTTTTTTTTTTTCCGTACAAAATGACAATTAAAGTCCCGTAATGCTTTCGGCATGACTGAGGGCCAAGCTGAGGGAAAACCGACGATGAAGCGCTTATAAGTTAATTACTTGGATTTCCTGAATTCCGCAATAGCTGAGGTGGAATAAATTGACTCTCTTCTAATCCATGCACAACCATCAACTCTACGTTTGTTGCAGGGAGTTTATGTAGATTTAAAACTGCGCGGTCCCCCATCCTGGAGCTGGTACACTGCTTTGTTTCTCGACCAACTTTTTAACAGTTCCCTTTCCTCGTAATCCACACCGATAATTTAATGTCTTTCTATTTTCACAAAAATGTTGTAACAAATATCTCGTCAGCCCTAACCGCAAACTTAGGGTTTTAAGGTTCGTTAATTGAGTGAACGACCACTTCCCGCCCAAATCTCTCTCTGCCTCCCGGCTCCACGACCAGCGAGGCATTAACTGACTGACAATTCTTTATTACGATCGCCAGCCAGCGCACGGCATGTTAAATCTCAATGATACCTTCTGTGGTGCACTGTCTCCAGTCTCTGCCCACTTTATTACTTCATCAACGCTTTTATTCTGCTCGTATATCTCCCCAAATTCATTTTGCTTTACTTTGTTTTTCCATTCATTCATTCCGTTAATTTACTCATTCATACACACTTATTTCAGGCTCTCATTCGTAAACACACTCTTTTGTTCGTAAGTTCTTTCATTAATTAATTCATTGACTTTTTTCGTTCCTTTATTTATCTATTAGTTCGTCAGTTCAGTTGTTTATTCATTCATTAGTTAGATTATTGACTTATTCATTCATTATTCATTCATTCGTTCTTTTTTCGTTTATTCATTTATTCAATCATTCATTTGTTCGTTTTTCGTTTATTCATTCATTCATTCATTCATTCATTCATTCATTCATTCATTCATTCATTCATTCGTTCAATTATTCATTGGTTCGTCTTTCATTTATTCATTCATTCAATCAATCATTCATTCGTTCGTCTTTCGTTTATGCGTTCATTTATTCAATCATTCATTCGTTCTTTTTTGTTTATTCGTTCATTCATTCAATCACGTTCGTCTTTCATTCATTGATTGATTGATTCATTCATTGATTCATTCATTCATTCATTCATTCATCCATTCGTTCCCTCGTCTTTCGTTTATTCGTTCATTCATTCATTCGTTCGTCTTTCGTTTATTCATTCATTCATTCATTCATTCATTCATTCATTCATTCGTTCGTTCTTTTTTCGTTTATTCATTTATTCAATCATTCATTTGTTCGTTTTTCGTTTATTCATTCATTCATTCGTTCAGTCATTCATTGGTTCGTCTTTCATTTATTCATTCATTCAATCAATCATTCATTCGTTCGTCTTTCGTTTATTCGTTCATTTATTCAATCATTCATTCGTTCTTTCTTGTTTATTCGTTCATTCATTCAATCACGTTCGTCTTTCATTCATTCATTGATTCATTGATTGATTGATTCATTCATTCATTCATTCATTCATCCGTTCCCTCGTCTTTCGTTTATTCGTTCATTCATTCAATCATTCATTCATTCGTTCGTCTTTCGTTTATTCATTCATTCATTCATTCATTCGTACGTTCGTCTTTCGTTTATTCATTGAATAATTCATTCGTTCGTTCTTCTTTTGTTTATACATTCATTCATTTATTTATTCATTCATTCATTCATTCAATCATTCATTCGTTCGTCTTTCGTTTACTCGTTCATTCAATCAATCATTCAATCGTTCGTCTTTCGTTTATTCGTCATTTATTCAATCATTCATTCGTTCTTTTTTTGTATATTCGTTCATTCATTCAATCATGTTCGTCTTTCGTTCATTAATTAATTAATTAATTCATTCATTCATTTATTCGTTCATTCATTCATTCATTCATTCATTCATTCATTCGTTCGCTCGTCTTTCGTTTATACGTTCATTCATTCATTCGTACGTTCGTCTTTCGTTCATTCATTGAATAATTCATTCGTTCTTCTTTTGTTTATACATTCAATTATTCATTTATTTATTCATTCATTCAATCATTCATTCGTTCGTCTTTCGTTTACTCGTTCATTCATTCAATCATTCATTCTTTCGTTTTTTGTTTATCCGTTCATTAATTCAATCATTCATTCGTTCGTCCTTTGTTTATTCGTTGATTCATTTTGTTTATTCATTTATTCATTCAATCATTCATTCGTTCGTCTTTCATTCATTCATTCATTCATTCATTCGTTAGCCTTTCGTTTATTCATTCAATCATTCATTCGTTCGTCTTTCGTTTATTCATTTATTTATTCATTCATTCATTCGTTCATTCATTCGTTCATTCGTTCATTAATCATGCCGTTAGTTCATTTGTTCACTCGTCCACTATCTCTTCCACAATTCGTTTATAATTCATTATCTTGTTGTTTTCTTCCATTCGTGTTCTTTTTATCTTGTTTTCTGCGTATGTGTCTTGCTGTTCTAGTTCTGATTATTTCCTTTTGCTGTCTTATACTCATATAATACTCTTGCTGATTCATTCTGAATTTATTTGACCTGAAAGCTAATTTCTCTTTTTCTTCTTTTCTTTTGGCATTTATTTCTTGCTGTTCTAGTCTTTTTTTTTTCTCTTCCACTTTTCTTTCGATCTTTTATTATTTTCCTTTGTATGTATTTTGTTTCTTTTTCAATTTCTTACATATGCATTTATTTTCTTCTACCCCTTCATATTTAACTTTATTTTCACTTCCCTTATGTTTTTTCCTCATTATAAAAGAGTAATACTGGTTGCAATAAATATGTAAACTTATTTCTAACAATTCTCCACGTGAAGAGGAGATATTCACTAGAATCTAAGTAGAGAAAAATCTAATCATATCGTAAGAACGTGCGATTTTTAAATTAATTTAAAAATAGACACGCAATCTATTTTGTACCAGATTATAATATTTAAGCTGTTACCACATGTCTGCATACGAAAACAGTTCAGAGACTAAACAAATGAGAACAATAACGCGGTAAAATGCAGAACTTCAAAAACTATGGCATGACGTCATAAAACAAAAACACTAGCGTACAGTACTGAAATTACCCCAAAATAGCTCTTCAAGAGGCGGCATGTATCCTTCGCTTGTTCAAGCCGAGAAAACATCTGAACACGCGACTAGAGACGTGTTTCGTTACTCACTTTTTTCCCTCCGTGCCATACCAGTTATCTTTTAATATCCCTCGCTTATACGTAAGAAAAAAGAACCTTCTCTGCTATAGTCATTTTTACAGCTCGTTTGTGAGGCTTTATGACTTTGCCAATTTGTCTTTTTTAATTAATCTATTTTTAATGTATCGTCAACAGGATTCTTTTTTTACCTTTTGAAAGGAGTAAATGTGTGTTATAATTTTATAATAAGTCTGTTGGTGTGCTTTCGGAACACGTGTTCGTCAATCGGCAACCACTAATGGTGACTCGCGACTCCACCCTCAAACTGGAGTTATAAAAGCTATTTCATTTTCACATGTTCATTACAGACAGAAATTTATTTTTGTAATAAACGTTTCCTGTCACAATTTTTCCTGTCCGTGGTAGCAGGATTAGGACCGATTTGATGATAAGATTTTATTTAAACAATAGAATTAATGTGGAGAGGTTCAAGGATTTCATTCGTCCTTAGTTACAAATATTTAATAGAATTGGTCGAAATATACAATGCGAATATGAATTACTTTAATTAAACAAGAAATTGGAAATGATACTTCAAGAAGATTAGAATATATTTAAGAAGTAATAAACATCCAAACTGAAGAAACATTACGCATTTTTTCCTTTGTAAAGTGAAGTACAGTATTATTTAAAGACACAGCCGACAATTCACGACGAATCGAACCACAGCAATATGCATGCCCCGAATGTCAACTGATTTATAGGATTTTAGTGCGTTTCTTTTGGAGAAAAATGAGTTTGGTGACTTATTGATTATGAAATTACATTTTTATAAGATAAAACATTCATATTTATTATTATTATTATTATTATTATTATTATTATTATTATTATTATTATTATTATTATTATTATTATTTTCTCTTACTTTTGAAGAAAAATTTCACCGCATCAATAATAGAATTATCTGGTACTTATACAAAGAAATGTCACGACGTAATAGATGCCATTATTGTGAGAAGTGTCCCAGGCAGAAGTCAAGCCAATCATTGCCGCATGTGCAATGAGACTGAAACCCCACCACATGTGCTTGGCTTCTGTAGAAAGGAAGAACTTCTTAGGATAAATCGCCACAATAGAGTAACAAGTTCAGTTGCCAACTGCTTCAGAGAGTGCAACAAGTTTTGAAGTGTATGAAGAAATTCATTGTATTTCAAATTAAGGTTTCATTAAGAGAGCAGACATAGTTGTGATCGAGAGACAAAGAAATAAGGGATAGGTACATAATTGGCCCAAAGATACGCTTTGAAAGTACAAATCTGTAAATCTGAAGAAAAAACATTACGATCCTTGTGCATACTTTTCGCAGAAATACAACGTCGAGAACTGGGAAACGATTGGGTTGCTTTTTGGTGTAAGAGGAACAATTACAAGATTTTCAGTTGATATTTTCAACCGTTTCGGCTTACACAATTTCCATCTCCAGTACATCGCTACAAATCTTACGAGACCCCTTAGCTATAGTACACAATCATTTATATTCTTATAAATTAAAATGTAATAATTTCTTGATAGTGATAGCTGCCCACTCAAAATTAAATTACATAAACAAAACAAAAAAAGTTATTATACTAATGCATTAAAATTATTAGCATACATAATTAAAATATTATCTTGTTTGGATTGATCACTAGGCTGTAATGCTGTGAATGAATGTTGATGTCATAAGATCACGCACGTGAGTACACGCATCTCCATTGGCTAACTCTCAAAGCACAAACCATAACACTGATACACAAATACTTATACTATCCTAGTTACAAAATTAGATCACGGTTAATCTCCTGGTTATGCTTTGTGCTTTGAGAGTTACTCAGATATGCAAGAGAGCGCATGTTTTTTAAACTGATATTATAACGGTAATACTATCTATCTACTTCGCTCCAATCGATGACGCAATAGTAAGCACATTCCCTTCACGGTACATAACTAGGGACCGGACTTTTATGTAATTACATATTATATTCCTTTCAACCTAACCGTATATAAATAACAAATCTTTGCCAATCTTGTAATTGTCATTAATATATTAAAATTGTATACTACATATTTCTACATATTTACCTCACATTACATATTATGGCTTGATATTACATAAATCTACATATTTAGGGGTTTAATTAATTTTTACTTCTCTAAAAGAAAAAGAAAAAAACTTCTGTTAGGGAAGTTTACAATTTGAAATACACAGATTTAAAAAGCCTTTTTACCTACCCAAGAAAAGATTTATTTCGGGAGCAGCTAAAATGCATGTGTCCCACATCTCCTCTTATTTTCCCCTAATCCAGTAAAGCGAAACAGTGCTTGCAGTGCTGTTGTGTCATTCATTTCACTCAGTTCTCTAGTTTCAGTACTTACAGTATAAAGTGCAAGTGAGTTTATCTACTGCTTTTAACTAACTAAAATGGCTCCTGTATTTTCAATCCTAACGACAAAAATAAAATCATGGATTGCAATGGACGAAGTTTTCACTACAGATGGAAAAATTGCAATGTGTCAAGTATGCGGTAAAAAAGTCGGGTGCTCTATGAAATCACAACTGGAGAGTCTTACCTATCCTATACTTGCCACATATTGATATGAAATATTTTCATGATTTTACATATTTTGGTACATATTCAGCTTATTTTTCTTACATAAATATGTACATATTTCACACCTTGATATTACATAAAAATTCGGTTCCTATACATAACACATGACAAGAAGAAGAAGAAGATGAAGAAGAAGAAGAAGAAGAAGAAGAAGAAGAAGAAGGGAGTGACTAAGCGGGACTTCGATGGAGTCAAATACAAAGAAAAAAAACATCTATTTTGTAACCGGGATTTTAAATAACGACCATAGCCCACTGTTAACGTGAAAACTGTGCTCGAAGCTCTACATAGGCCTCCACCTCATCTGGCTCATGAGATCGCTCAGATCTTACAGATCCTATGGCATCCAGCCGTGGCGAGAACGTGACTCGCGAGACATTGTGGCTCGCAGTGATAGCTGTGCATTTCGCTTGCTTCTAACCTCCGCCAACCCCCACCCTCTCACTCACTGGAGTCAAACTCCGTTCCATTTGTATTTGTTTCTGACCTCCGAGTGTCATATGTCTCTCTCGAAACCATGTACGAAAGTTCCAAGTAGGATGGGAGGACGCATTTTTTTGCTGTCAATATGATGAGAATATTAAATGTATGATTTGTTCACAAGTATTACGAGGAAAACGGTTGTATAACATAAAACGGCATTATACTACATGTTACTGATGAAACATTAAAAAGTTAAGTGTTGTTGTTATCATCATCATCATCATCATCATCATCATCATCATCATCATCATCATCATCATCTCTGTACGTCGACCCTTTTTCAGCAGATGTACGAATAATGCGGTTAGCTCTTCAATTTGAACTCACTGATTTACTATGTGATGACAAATGAAAGCTAGATGCAAGGACTTGACAAATGTTGAACTTTCAAATCTTTGCAAAAAAATAAATATCCGAAGCATCGTTCTTTCGCTTGCTCTGTTGAAGCCATGTTCGCTACAACTTACGTTTGTGAAAAATTATTTTCAACAATTAAAATAGTAAAAACCAAATTTAGATCACGACTGACAGACAAATACCCTCGTGATCAACTACGACTGGCAGTAAGTGACATAATTCCTGATTTTGAAACTCTGTCGCAGAGACATTCTGAAGACAGTTAAATTTAGGTTGTGATAATGTGTCTTATGTTTTATTGTTCATTTCTTTCTTCGTTACACGTACTAAACATTAGTTTGTAACCTTATACTGTATAAAATTATATTTAAGTGCTTAACGTAAGGAAAATGAAAAATCCGTTAATAAGTCAGACAGATGCTTCACTTCCCCTTCGACTGTCCCCCTCCCTCCATAGGTGCTATGCACGTTGCAGATGACACAGTGGCTCGGCGCACGATTACATTTTCGCCACGGCTGCAGTATGCACTTGAGTTAAGTATTTTAAGACCAGAGCTGTGGCTATATGCAGAAGAAGAGAATTGGAGTCACCCACCCGCCCGGCCGCCTGTAGTGCAGTCAATCTTTGTGACGACGAGGCGCCTTGCAACGGCTCCCAATCTCACGCACGGATGCCGAAAACCAACAGAGAACAAAAGCAGAGGCGGACCTCATTTATAAGGTCCACGTGCTTGTCACCTTCCTCGTTTCTTTCTCTTCCTCTGTCATTGTCTATGTAATGAACTCCAGGTGGCAACGAACCTTTGCGAAAATAGCTGCCTTACTGCTGGAAGCCACAGTAAATTGATTACTTAGCGCCGTCAGGATTCCGAGCTGTCTCAATGACCTTCAAGTTATACTGCAATCATTATGATACCAATGCATAACTTTTATCGAATATTAACAATAATTTGATAAAAGTTGTGAAAGTTGCGAATTGAATTTCTCCGTTGGAATAGCCAAAACATTAATTCATTCATAGTTTCCTGTCTTAAGACAAGTCCCTCACTACAAACCCAGCATTCTCCAATCGTTTTTCTTTTCCCGCTTCCTCTTCTCTCCTCATATGATCCATATATCTTAATGTTGTCTATCATCTGACATATTCTTCTGTCCCAAATATTCTCCCGTTCATCAGTCCTTCCAGTGCATCCTTCAGTAGGCAGTTTCTTCTCAACCAGTGACTCAGCCAATTTCTTTTTATTTTCCTGATCATTTACAGCATTATTCTCTCTTCACCCACTCTTTCCAACACAGCTTCATTTCTTATTCTGTCTGTTCATTCCACACGCTTCATGCTTCTCTATTATCCGCATTTCATATGCTTCCAATAATTTGTCTTCACTTCGTCGTAATGTCCATGTAATGCTACACTACACACAAAGCACTTCATTAGTCTCTTCCTTATTTATTTTTTCCAGACGTCCGCAGAAGATGCTCCTTTTTCCATTAAAATCTTCCTTTGCCATTGCTATCCTCCTTTTGACTTCCTGGCAGCAGCTCATGTTACTGCTTATAGTACATCCCAAGAATTTGAAGCTGTCCAGTTGTTCCACTGCCTCATTTAGAAAATATAGCCTACTAATATAAAAACGCATAATTTAAATAATAATAATAATAATAATAATAATAATAATAATAATAATAATAATAATAAGTGAAAATGAAGACGAGTTACATATAATTCTGAGAGTCAAACAATTACAGTAATGTGAATGGAAGGAGTTATTAAATAATAGGGAGAATTTATAGGCTATATTAAAAATCAAAAAAATAATATACACATTACAAAAATTATATTTTAAGAAAGACCGCAGTCTAAGCAGTCTACTTGACAACCGGCTTTTGAAAATAGTAAATGTCTGACAGCCCCTTAAGATATGAGTTCCAATGACGAGAAATTGAAACGGTGAAGATGAGTATCGGGAAGTGTTATGATGAGGTAATATGAGATCGAGTATTTAGGTTATAGTTGGAGCATAAATGCACAAGACGAGACGACAGATAACTTGGGGCTGAGGTGCGCAGAATTTGAAATAGAAGACAATGACAGTGTAAAGTTCCGCGATCTTTGAGCCGGAGCCAAGATAAAGATTCGAAAAATGGTGAAATATGATCGTATCGTCGGACATTGCACACACATCTTACACATGTTATGAATACGTTGTAGTTTGTTCAAGAGCTCGGTGCCCAATGAACAACACGTCATAATAGTCAAAGTGCGGCATTACAAGTGTTTGAACTAATGTTTGTTTCATTGGTGCGGGGAAGAAATGCTTGAACCGGCTTAGCGTGCGAATGGACGAGCAGATTTTCTTACAAGTGTACTTTACGTGATAATGCCAACTTAGTCGTTATTAAAATGTGTTTCTAGGTTTTTCATAATAGGTGAATAAGTAATTTCAATATTATTAAGCGTAAGCTAATGACCGGAATTTGACTATCGTTCAAAGTGTTCAGTAGTCTTTTGGCTCCGATGATTATGGTCTAGGTCTCAGCTACATTAAGTCTAAGTCCGAATCTGTTGATCCAAGTCAAGACTGAAATGAGATCGCTGTTTAATTTGTGGATAGAATCATTTAATACATCAGGTCGGAAATGTAGGTAAAGTTGGAAATCATCAGCATATACTATATGAGATTACTACGTTATAACTTACAGGCAACACATATAGGCACCAATCAATTGAATAATTCCAGCTTACATTAGTCACCACTAGGACAGCTGAATACTAGAAGTTTTGTCACTAATTTTCGATTGACCATCATGTATATAATAATAATTGAAGTTTTCCCCAATTTTAAGGCAAATGCCAAGTAATTCCATATCGAATACTTGGAGTCATCTTACCAAGTACGAAAGGGGTACCAAAAATATTTATTTCTGTGAAATATAAAAGTTTATAGCAAAAAATTATAATTTGGAAATCTCTATAAATAAAACCAGAATCATGGCCTTCCAAGGAAAGAATCATGTAAGATCCAAAATTGCAATCAATAATAATTGTATAGAACAAGTCAACACATTCAACTATCTTGGCTGCAATCTTTCTTATATAATCTCCAGGGACATAGATATTATACTTGCCAAATTTCAGCAACTGTTAAGGACAATCAAATCAACTCTATTAAAGAAAGTTCGACCAGAAACAATTTTGAAATTCTATAAAGTTATGGCAGTCCCGGCAATATTATATGGATCAGAGACATGGTCATTAACGAAAGGACAACTTCGAAGAATAGAAGCTGCTGAAATGCGATTGTTAAGACCTCTTGCAGGACCTCTTGCAGGAACGCTGACATCCGAACAGAATTGAATATCACCGCCATTACGAATACTATAGAATCTTACCGCAACAACTGGTATGAACATGTATTAAGAATGTCCAACAATAGGTTACCCAAGAGACTATTGGACTATACACCTCATGGAAAACGAGAAATCGGAAGACCAAGGAAGAGATGAAAAGATCAACTTTCTTCTGGAAGCGGAACAGACCAGGAAGCCTAATCCAAGACTGTTATTGATGATAATGATGATGATGATGATGATAAAAGTTTATATTTAATAATCAGAATGTTTACACTCCTTGTTTACTGTAACAGGAAAGTAAACAAAATGGTGAATGTTCCTATTCAGAAATAAAAACAAACGAAGGGCCCCTAGTCAGTCGGAATGCTATCTGTGGATCTAACAGCACATTCGTCTGTTGTTCTGTGTGCACCTTATCTCCATCAGGCTTCTCTTATAATGAAGTTGTTTATATTCTTTTCTTAATTATTCCGGTTTTTAAATGTAGGGTCGGGTGCTGGAGAGTGGCATCATTCTATTCGAGTGCACGCGAAGTTTCTTCTAGAATTATCGTGTTTCCCTATCAACTAACAGGATTAGCACTGTTCCACAGCCTTATAAACACAACAACAGCCGATACCTTAACACAAACTATTAGATTAATTGCAGATAATGTCCGGATATCGATGGTACATTAGTACAAGCCTCGTCCATTGCAAAAGAAAGCGATAATTCAATTAGGAATTGAGATCTAGATTGTGTAAACGGGAATCTATTATCTACATCAAGGAAAAAGTTCTGTCCTTCACTCTTGTTCAAGTGGGAGCGCTTTTAGATACAAATCCAAAGGGTCTGGTTTCAATTCTTGTCAAGGAAATGGAGACTAGCTTAAGATCCTCATAAAGGGACTGAGTTCGCGTCTTCTGTTTCTTCTGTGTGTTGTCTTAAGGGGGTTTGTGGTAGAAGTTGGAAAAGTTCTTTATAAATTTTCCAATATTTGAAAAGTAAATTGACAAAAGACTTGCATAGGCTGCATACTTACTTATTATGGCTTTTAGAGAACCCGGAGGTTCATTGCGCTCTCACATAAGCCCGCCATCGGTCCTTATCCTGAGCAAGATTAATCCAGTCTCTATCATGATATACCACCTCCTTCTCCAAATCCATTTTAATAGTATTATCTTTCCCATCCACTTCCATCGGCCTCGCCAAAGGTTTTTTTCCTTCCGCGCTCCCATCTAAAAGGTGGTCCAAAATAAACCTGGAACGGAAACGACAACGAGAACGGAATATTGATAAAATGTATTTAAATGTGAGCATTCACAATTAACGAGAAGCCTGCCGGAGCCCGGGAACGGGTATGTGAAAGTTAATTGTGAATGCTCACATTTAAATACCGTACTTACTTACCAACTGGATTTTAAGGAACCCGGAGGTTCATTGCCACCCTCACATAAACTCGCCATAGGTCCCTATCCTGAGCAAGATCAATCCAGTCTCTATCATCATATCCCACCTCCCTCAAATCCATTTTAATATTATCTTCCCACCTACGTCTCGGCCTCCCCAAAGGTCTTTTTCCCTCCGGCCTCACAACTAACACTCTATATGCATTTCTGGATTCGCCCATACGTTCTACATACCCTCCCCATCTCAAACGCAATATGGAGTCTGCTGTACGTTTCACTGAGACACATTTTAATTAATTAATCGAACTAGTTTCTTGGAAATACCAAATTCAATAAGAATAAGAATCATATAAAACTTCTCTCTTAACCGAGTCATATGCCTTTATGAAATCTATGAATAACTGATGCACTGTACCCTTATACTTCCATTTTTTCTCCATTTTCTGTCGAATACAAAATATTAGATCAATAGTTGATCTGTTACACCTGAAACTACACTAATGATCACCAATAATTTCATCTACATATGGAGTTAATCTTCTCAAAAGAATATTGGACAAAATTTTGTACGACGTCAACAAAAGTGATATTCCTCGAAAGTTACTATAGTTAGCCTTGTCCCCCTTCTTAAAGATAGGTGCGATTATGGATTCCTTCCATTGCTCTGGTACAATTTCCTTTTCCCAAATAGCAAGTACAAGGTTATAAATTTCGTTAGATAATGCGCTTCCACCCCCTCGTATTAATTCTGCTGGACATTGCATTTACTTTAACAATATTTCCGGTCTCATTCTCATTGTCGTTATTGTTCTCGGTTTATTGTGGACCAGCCTTAACAATCTATAACTTTTTATTTTCGCAAGATATTATGTTATATTATAATAGTAATATAAAATATACACACGATATGCCATCTGAATAAAATTGGTGAATTTAATTTAGAGTAACTTCTCTCGCCTGTCTAATATCTCAAATTGTGCCAACCTAACAGTTACAAATTATTAACTATCGTAATATTTGTAACATGCGTACATTCGAGAAAGTGGTATCAGTAATGAAGTGAATCTAACAGATAGAGAATCACTAAATATAATCAGATAATCAAGTAACGGAGGAAAAATGTTGAATTTGAAACTAATAATAATGATAATAATACACATAATTCCACAATTTGAGACATCTGGCCGACATCTACGCCTGGCTACTAGGATCCAGAATGCAAAGCAGAGGTTAAATTAAAAATAAAATAGAATATTATTTGCATAGAGAATACGCAACAATAATAAATTTAAAAATAAAGTACAATTTGATTTCTGAGAAACATGAGATGAAAGTACAATGAAGTGTAATGAAATAATGCAAAAGTATGTTACATAGTGTTATACAAGTGATTGGGTAAAAATGGGTAAAGAATCTCTCAATACCATTAGACAAATTTTGTTAACGTCCTCATTAGAAAATTTAAGAGATAGGAGAATGGTTTTGGTTAACTTAAATGAAATTCCCCTAGCACCAAAAAGAAGTCCTTTCACTTCCCATGTATTAATATTCATTTTGTATCTTTCACTGAAGTGAGGAATACTTGGGTTGTAAATAGACTTGCTTTTCATCGTTAACGTTATTGGCTTGTTGATAATCCTTCTCAAAACGGACAGTAGGGTCAAGAATGATAATGAGTTAATTTAAGTATTTATTCTGTGATATTATATTACCATTGAGAAACTTGAAAAAAACTATTATTATTATTATTATTATTATTATTATTATTATTATTATTAACGAGAATTGTTAGAAAAATATTTCCTTAGTCTATTCTTAAATTGGTTTGATGTCTGACAGTCCCTGACATTACTCGGTAGGGAATTCCGAAGTCGAGGAACTGACACAGTGAAAGAAGATGAATATGAGGATGTTCGGTGGGAGGGAATGGATAGTACCTCACCTTACATTGTACCGACTGTAACGCTGTAAAATTTACACCAAATTGGGGCTGCAGTTTTTTGTGCATTTGTAGTTTTAAGAATGGCAGATTTTTAATGATTTGAAGATCTCGGGTTCAATGCTGGCTGGTGCCGTGATTCTTCTCGTTGTAGAACTTCCAGAACGATTCCAGGGTTCACTCAACCTCCTGCCAAACTGAGTACCGGGTCTTTCTCGGGGGAAAAAGACGGTCGGAGCGTGGAGCCGATCACACCACCGAAGTACCGAAGTTAAGGAAGCCTGGATATCTGCCTCTAAGCCTTCCAAAAGCCACCATGGAGACTAAAGGGGATATTTTTTTTATATATATTGTTACTGTTACAACGCCAAGTTTATCAAGAATATATTTCTAGTCAGACGACTCTAAAAGCCTTAGTGGAAAGAAGAATAGCATTAACGAAGTGACGTTTCGCGCAGAGTAGCAATGACACGGACGGACTGCTGAGTGACAGCCCGCAGCTGTGTGTTGAGATTAACGAGCCCGGGTTTATTAACTTTTTGGCGCCTTATTCAAGCGTTTTTATGTTAAAACTGTGGCGATGAGATGCACGTCATTAGGCGGCAAGAAATCTGATGAATCCTGATGTGTCATCTTCAGGCACTTTTGTGTGGACGCCGCTTACAAAGCTGCCCATACTGACGGCTAATACAGAAGTCGTGTATGTGATTGCAAATTCAGGGGACGTGGGTCTTTTCCAGACAAGGAAGCGGAAACTTTTGTTTTTATTGTAAAGACGAGTGTTTCTATATTATCTCAAGTAGCGCTCGAAGGCCACGCAGACCTGCTAGATTCTCTACGATTGAATTTTATTTATTTGTTTATTTATTTATTTATTTATTTAAAGGTGTGAATACAAGATAAACTCAATTACAATGTTCACACTTACAATAATATTAATTATTTAATACAAACATATAGATGTATAAATTTAAGTCTAATATAGATTTTTAAATATAACATGAAAATTTCCACCTCAAAGACAAAGACAATGACAATATGTGGGATAAACATCCAACGCATGAAAATTGAAATAAAATGGGGAGATAATAAAACAAGTTTCTGAATTTACATACTTAGAAGACTTATTTGCAGAACATAAAATTGATCTAGACATCAAATTACAAACATATAACAAAATGAATGGAATTATCTTTTTGCAGAAATTCATGTTGTTAGTGAACAGTCCACTCGGAAAGAGTTTCGAAATAGCCTAATATTTTGGAGAAATTCTACAGATAGTAACAGTATATTCCTACAACAAAAATGAGTAATTAGATTAATAGTAGGTGCCAAATCTAGAAAATCGTTTAGGACCATTTTCACAAAATTACAAATAATGTCCACAGCTTGTCAATATATTTTTTATTAATAAACTTCCTCGTATGTAATCGTGAAAACTCTGTAACTAATGCAACAGTTCATAGCATAAATACCCGTAAAAATGACTTTGGTACTCCATCGGCAACTCTATCGTGCTGTCAAAAAGCGGTGCGTTATAGGGCAGTAAAAATGTTTAATAGCATCCCTATGGATATAAAAAATCAAACTCAAAACATAAGATTATTTAGGTTCAAATTAAAGAAGTATCTAATTTCTCACGTCTTGTATTCTGTGGTATTATTTATTTATTTATTTATTTATTTATTTATTTATTTATTTATTTATTTATTTATTTCTGTGGTATTATTATAGTATTCTATGGTATTATTTTCATGTTGTTTAGTGTCGATTTTATTATGCTATTATTTTTTTTTGTAATATGTTAGTATTCTGTAACTTTTTGCTAAATTTTAACTGCTTGTATACTTTGTGACCTGGTAGAGTGTAAGAGAAGGCCCTGTGGCCTTAACTCTGGCAGTATAAATAAAGAATTATTATTATTATTATTATTATTATTATTATTATTATTATTATTATCCTGCAGGTGAATTTATGACATTCAACAACGCTGCATGAATATTTCTGTCTTGTAATAAGTATCGATTGAGTATCTCTTGTGTTGTACTAGTATAGGGCAAAGGTTTAATAGTATTGTGATACGAGTAATATTGTGATAGGTCTTTTTGAGAATTTATTGCAATTTTACTGAGCGAGAAGATCAGCTTTTTGCGTCAACGTATTAAAGAAATGTTCATGGACAAGTTTCTGCACAAAACCTGTCTTTCTTTCGCTCAGTAAAATTGTAATAAATTCTCAAAAAGAACTATCACAATATTACCAACCTTTACTCAATTGTAAAATTCTTCTGTATATATTTCATCTAAACTGTGACTGTAGTAGGCTACTATTCTAGCTGTGAAGCGATGTAGGCCTACGAATACCTTGGACTGTAAATAAATACTATACAATACAACGAAATCTTTATATTCTGAAATATAACTTAATACTCTTTAAACAATGATAACTCTTTTGAGCTTCTATCGAATGTAACTGTACTACACTTATTCATATTAAACGACAATTTATTGAGTTCGCTATACGTATTTAATTCATTTAACAGTTGAGTAGTCGCGAACTATTTTGTGACATTAGTACCATATAACACTGGGGGTCAACATGACCCACACGCGACTACTTAAATGTAAAATCTCATCATCGATGTTCAATACACATTATCTAAAGTATGAATTGGTACATTATATATTTCAAAATTATCTTTTAATAAAAGAACATCTAAAAAAGAAATTTCATTATTATTATTATTATTATTATTATTATTATTATTATTATTATTATTATTATTATTATTATTATTAAGTAACTAAACACAAATTTTTTATTCATTATACTCCAATTTTACACAGAACCATATTTTATTTGAGTTAGGTATGTTAGGGTTATAAATACATCATTATAATATGTATACGATATTGATGAATTAAGTCTCTTATGGTCCACACCTGTGGAGTAACGATTAGCGCGTCTGGCTGCGAAACCAGGTGGTCCGGGTTCGATTCCCGGTCGGGACAAGTTACCTGGTTGAGGTTCTTTCCGTGGTTTTCCCCTCGACCCAATATGACCAAATGCTGGGTAACTTTCGGTGTTGGACCCCGGACCATTTCACCGGCATTATCACCTTCATCTCATTCAGACGCTAAATAACCTTAGATGTTGATAAAGCGTCGTAAAATAACCTACTAAAAAATTAAGTCTCTTATTGAATTTTTTAAGTACAATCTGACATAATTTATATTACATGGATGGATGAGGTAAAATAAAATGAGAGGAAAAAAAATCTTATGTTTAAATTATGAAATTAATAAAATTTTACAAATATATAAATTCAGCAAATATGTACAACATTTATAATTTATATACATGAATGAAATGAAATGAGATGAAATTAAAGACTAAAATACAATCTTACTTCAGTTAACAAGTTTCATGAAGTATATACAATATTATAACCTAAGTAAACAACAAATCCAAATATTCGCTAGAATGTAATTGAAATTTCTGAAGCTGTTACACAGTTTTCCGCAAAACAGTGTTTTTACAAGCAGATATTAAAAGGATTATAATTTTATTATTTTAACGTTCACGGTTACAATCTTCAGTTCAAACTATCCCTCCCGGTTACCACATATGTCGTCATGTATTATTTACAAGCAAAGCGTAGAAACAAGTGAACATGGAGGGGATAGGTGAGGGGAAGAAAAGAGGGGAATGGAAAACCGATTTCAAGATTCAATAATAATAATTTCTTGATCAATTATCAGAGGAATGTGTTTGATTGTAGCGGCAGGTATATAAAGTTTCCGAATGACTTATTTACATAAAGCTGCTGATATAATACGCAGAAGAAACTGGCTCCATGATTTACGTGCCTGGCACGGACATTTGTTGAGCGGCTAATTCTTTATCTGGGCTCGGATTCTTATTTCCATTGCTGGATTCTCTGTTTCTTTGACAGTTGTTAAATATCTTTTTAAAAAATAATTGGCTCCGTTTCTCTCTATCTTTTTTTTTTTTTTTCCAGAGTTAAATCCCCCATTCCTCTTAATAAATTCAATTTTATGTGGGTTTAATGTCTCCATTTGACAGTTCAGGGATAATTGAACGTTTAAAAAGAGAAAAATTCAAAACGCTCGGTATTAACAGAAGACTGCAATATGCTTCAAAGTGTAGATATAGTTTGAAATGTTTCAAAGGCGAACAAAGAGACAGGAAGTTGTTAACTATTAAACGCACAATAGGATATAAGAAGAAGAAGAAGAAGAAGAAGAAGAAGAAGAAATCTCGTGTTATAATATACACATGGAAAATCCTTTTGTTTTCTTTAATTAAATGGTAATTTTTGTTTTTCTGATATTTCGAAAAATGGTATTATTCTTACATTTTTCTTCTTTTCTTATACAGTTTGATAACTATTGGAATATTCCTAAAATTTATGTTTTCGATTTTTACTGGATAACCGGACATTCACTGTGGATCGTCCGCAAAGTTAACAAATGTGTCGGTAGACTTTCGTATATAAGATTGCAGTTAAATCGTAATAACAATTTAGTTATACTTGGATTTTTTTCCCACAGTTGTGAGACAATAACAGATAGTCGTAATTGGTGTACTGTTTTCAGTATAACACAATGTTGTCTATCGCTTTCCACAGATCATCAACACAAGGCAGTGACTCTAATCCTCGCGGCTTTATCAAATGGTAAATATCATTACCTCTGATTAATTTTCTAGTTGAAAGGGACGTCAAAATTGATATTTTATTCATATTCATTTTCTTAAGGGTGCTCACAGATTAGGCTAAGGCATTCATTATTTTGTCTCCTCCTTTTCCTTCTGTCTTCTCTTTATTTTCGGCTACTATCCTCATTTTTTCTCATCTTTATCTCAGCCATCTACTTTCCCTCCAGTTTTCCTCATCTTCTCTTCTCTTCTCTTCTCTTCTCTTCTCTTCTCTTCTCTTCTCTTCTCTTCTCTTCTCTTCTCTTCTCTTCTCTTCTCTTCTCTTCTCTTCTCTTCTCTTCTCTTCTCTTCTCTTCTCTTCTCTTCTCTTCTCTTCTCTTCTCTTCTCCTTTTTGTATTATTTTCCTCATCTCACCACTTTCATTTTCTCTTCTTCCCATCTTATCTTTCCATTTTACCTTTTCCTCTTCCCAGTTTTGTCATTTTTCTTTATCTTTTCTATTCTCCATCTACTTTCCACCCATTTACCCTCCTTCTCCTGATCTTTTCTACTTGCTTCTTTATAATTCTCTTCTATTTCGTTTCCAATTTTTTCCACGTCTTCTTCTTTTCCCTTTTCTTTCCTCATTTTTCTCCTTTTTCCCCATTTTCTATTTTTTATTTAATCTTCATTTTCCTTCTTTCTCTACTTTCTTCTCCCTTTACCACTCGTTTTCCTAATCTTTTCTTTCTTCTTGATTTTTCTTTCGAATTATCTCCTATTCCATTTCCACTTTTTCTTCAAATCTTCTTTTTTCCCCGTTCTCTTCTTCCATTTCATGTTTTCTTTCTAATCTGCGTTTTCCTTTTTTATTGTCTTTCTTCACCTACTTCCCTGCTTTTTCTTCTTCTCTTTCTAATCTTTTATTTCTTCTTCCCTTCTTTTCTTCCTCATTCTCTTCTCCACCATTTTCTCTTATTTTTCTCCGAATCTTATACTTTTCCATTTTTTTATCTTCTTTACTTCACTTTTCTTTCCTTGCCTTCTCATCTCTCTCTTTTCTACTTCCTTTTTGCTCATCTGTTCTTTCTTTCCTTTTATCTTCATTAATTTTGCTTTTCTTCCTTTTACCTTCTTTGCCTCGTATTTTGTTTTCTTTTTTGCCTTCCTCATCTTCCTCTGTTTCTCTTTCTACTCTTTTCATCATGTCGTTCTTTTCGTTTTTGCCTTTCCCTCCTCATTTTATTTAGCTACTTTTCCTTTTCATCCTGCTTTCCTTCTTTTTTCCTTTTACTCTTTATCTCTTCGTTTTTCTTTCTTTTCCTCGACCTTTTTTCTTCTTCTTCCCTATTTGTTTAGAATTTTTGGTGTTCTTGTGATGTTTTTCACAATGTTGCATGGACGTGTACAGTGAGTTCATGTTGCTTTTGACTTACTTGACATATGATATCAACTCTCTCGTGATATCGTGGCGGAGATGCATATTCTAACAAGCAAAACATTCTCATGGGGACAGATAAAAAAGTTATTTTTTTCTTCCACCATGTTAATAATGTCAAAACAAGTGCTTATACAAATTTTGGCCGCTCGAGCGCAATTACCAGGGTAAGTTTTTCCTGGGGCTGTTTACAAGAAGAAAACACAATTTCATGGAAAGTTTTATTTGAACAGATATAGCAATTGTTGAGCTACTTTTTAACTTATTCCCTACCGGAAGTGAGATAGTTTCATATCGTGGGAACAATAGAGAGTTGCAGACGGCTGTCACACACTGGCTTCAATCTCAGGCAGCAGACTTCTACGACACAGGGATATAAAAGTTGAACCCATGGTGTGACAAATGTTTCAATTCCGGTGGGAAATATGTTGAAAAATAGATAAAAATTGTTGTATCTGTTCAAATAAATCTTTCCATGAAATTGTGTTTTCTTTCTATAAACGGTCCGAGAAAAACTTATTTTTACGACCCTCGTAATTGAGATGGAGTGGTCAAAATTTGTATCAGCACTTGTTTTAATACTCCTAACATAGTGGAAGAAAAAAATAACTTTTATCTGCCCTCATGAGAATGCTTGTGAGATAGACATAGGATATTGCATTAACGTCTAAAAATACCCTCTTTTGTCGTGATTTTCGAACCGAGAACCTCAGAATTTTCGTGGACATAAAGGCAAAAATAAAAATATCGAATTTTAACACCGCCAATGTTAAATTCATAGAAACTTCTCGTTTGCTGGCGCGGAGTTAGGGAAATACCCAACACACGTGTTGAGGTGTACTCGTATACAAAGGACAAAAAGCTGCGAGTGTGAAGTCACCGTGCAGAGCGGAGTGTGGACGACCCCGTCGGTTGGCTCCAAGATAAATGTAGAGTAATTTTACAAGGAACAATGTACGTCAGGCTATGAACCGCTCCGAAATCTTTTGTTGTTCGTTGTATGCTCAAAAGATTTACGAAGATGGACTTTTTGATAGTTTAATGCATTGCAGTCTATTTGGTTGCGTAGAGCACGGGGGCAGTAATAGTTTTGCTTTGTCGTGATGAGGTGAGAGTATGTTGGTCGGGGAGGGGAACGGTTTTTATTCTCATTGTCACGCAATCTCTCTAACAACGGATTGAATTTACTACAGGGTGTTCCCGAAACATTAGTACATTGACGTGGCTCCATTAGCTGCTAATTGAAAGGTGTAGACATCAATGCGAACGCAACTCCTCACGAGTCTCTGTCCCTTTCCAGTGAGTTTCAGATCGATTATTCTGAAATGCAACGCCTTAATGGGATATATTCGCAGCCCTTCTGTAGAGGTTTTATTAATAGGTCTATATTACGTATCCTCAGGCGCTGTTCCAAGGAGGTAAAAGTACATGCAGAACTCTCAAATAAAATAAATGCGTGATCCAATGAACAAATGAATAAGTAAAATACATACGTGAGCAGAAATTATTAAAAACAAGTAATTCAATAAACAAAGAATGGACGAGCTGCCTAGCTTTCTGACTGACTAAATCAATGACAGAGTAATGTATTAGTGAATCAATAACAATTAGACGTTGAAAGTTTGAGTGATCAAATGAATCAATGAAAGAATGAATATGAACACGTACAGTCTTGGACACAAAAATGATCGATCTTCTGTAGCGTGAATTTGTTTAAGTCCACTTCAGGCAGCGCTTGGTTTATACGACTAGGGAAAGAATGTTTATTTTGCACCGGATTCACCCCTTGAATATATCTTTGTTATAGATTACTTACAACACTTTATCTATAAATAGACGAACAGCAACAAACAAACAAACAAACAAACAAAACAAATGAAAAACAGAGCGGAGTTTTGCATAAGAAATTCGTTCAAGTGTAAACCTAAGCTCTCACGGAATCACCCGAAGTCTTCCGAAGGGGACTTCGCCTAAGCAGTCGATCATTTTTTGTCTAAGATTGTATATACCGCAGCTTTCAACCTGCATGAAACCCATGGTTGATAGCCTATAATGTGGGTGGTTGAAAATTGATGACTGGATAGAGTTAGTATGCAATAATAGGTGGATGCCTGGATAGATAGATGGATGAATTAATAGAGAGAAGAATGTATGTCTGTATGTACAGTACGGTTATTTAGTCCTGACAGTCGCCGGAGATGTGCGCGTGGGACAGGCGAGTCCATTTAGTTACGCCAAGGAGTGTTCGGATTATTCACTCGCTTGCTTTTACCGACCGCTCGCCCTTATCTCTATTCCAGAACTCTTCCCACTCCTCCTATTACTTCCCCTCTTTCGCGTCGCTGAGCTGTCAGGACTAAATAATCGGTCTGTATGTATGTATGTATGTAATAATAATAATAATAATAATAATAATAATAATAATAATAATAACAATAATAATAATGATTTATTTAACCTGGCAGAGTTAATGCCATACGACCTTCTCTAACACTCAACCAGGAGTAAAACTGCGTTACAAAAAACACTACAAATTTACAACACTACAAAGTACACTACAATTTTACACACAAAACTGAAATGAATGAATGTATGTATGTATGTATGTATGTATGTATGCATTATGTATGTATGTATGTACTGTATGTATACATGTATTTATTTACACTGGAAATGGGTAAATACCCGGTGGCAGTGGTAACTAATTACACTCAATAATGGTAATTAATAATAAACACAATTAATAATAAATTAATAATAATAATTAATACTAAAATAATAATAAATAATAATAATTGGGTGTGTGGATTAATGAATAGGGGAAAGAAAATATGAATGAAGACATGGATGGATGATGGGTGAATGGATGGATTGATGATTGTTTGAATGGATGAAGGGAAAAATGAATGAATGGAGGATAGTTTGATAGAGATAAGAATGAATGTTTGAAGAAATGGGTGGGTGAATGAATGAATGAATGACAAAAAGCGTGATTGGATGAATAGATTAATGATTGGATAAGTGGATGAATAGAGATAAGAATGGATAGATGTGTGAATCGATGGATGGATGGATGGATGGATGGATGGATGGATGGATGGATGGATGGATGGATAAATAGAGAGAAGAGTGGATGGATGAAGGCATGAGTAAATGTATGGGTGGATGAATAGAAGGAAGGAAAAATGGATGAATAGATGGATGGATTAATGGATAAGCAGGATAAGAGCTAATCAGGTGTGAAAACAGATGAAATAGTAAGTAGACAACTTGGTAGTCAGGCACGTGGGTCTGTAGTTTTGCAGTTGAATAGGTCGAGAGGTATATAAATAGGTTGATATATGGACCAGTGGATAATGGATGAATGGATGGATGGATGGATGGATGGATGGATGGATGGATGGATGGATAGATAGATAAGTGTTAAATACGTATGCAAATAGATTGAGTAAATAGGAAAGTGAACGAATGTTTGGCGTGATAAAGAAATGCATAGACAGGTAGGTAGATGCAATAGATGGCACAGAAATGAATAGCTTAGCGTTAAACTCATGTATATTCTAATGACGATCACAGGGAACATTCATAGACATGTCTCAGCAACTCAGAATTGCAGGCGGTGACATTAAAGATATCAGAAATATGCGAAGAGGGCCAGTGGGTTAAAGAGCGCTTTAGTCCCATAATCGCAGGTTTTATAGATACAAACACAACACTACAGCACCTTTTATTTCACATTGCTCTTGCCTCCAGTTTTATGTGCAGTTTCTCTCTCTGTTGCCCCTCCACCCCTCCCACATGCCTGCCCCAAGTTAATTTCCAAGCCAGTCAAACCACGAGGAGAGACCTAGAGATTGAATAGTAAAGATTGTTTGTTTATTGTCCCGTCTCTGCTGTTCAAACGACTCTGCTACATTGTTTAATAGCTTCAACGTAAAATGTTTTTCGGGACAGAAGTGACCTATACGCCATTCAGCATCGCTTAGCGTTTCTCACTTTTAAGAGGGATGAAGTTCATATCCGGAAAGTTTCTGTAACTTTTGTGGTCCATAAAGCAACTGTTAGATAGTTTCTTTATTTGTGAATATTTCTCATGGTAAATTTATTACACGATTGCTTCGGGATGGTATACATACATTTAAAGCGGAATTTAGAAGAATTATATTGAGAAGTCGATAAATAAAATTAATTACATAATGTAATTACTCCCAAAGACATTGTAACATACATTTAAAGTAAAAAAAAAATAGCTTGGAGAACATAAACTTCTCACAAAAGGAAATGGATTTAATATATTATTAAAAAATTGAACAAAAATATTTTTTCAAAATTTTTTTCCGATACATTCATAGTGTTCTGCTCAAGGGCATGTCTTTGCAAACCCAGCTTTCTTCAATCTTTCCTATTTTCTGCCTTCCTCTTCATCTCCACATATGATCCATATATCTTAATGTCGTCTATCATCTGATATCTTCTTCTGCCCCAAACTCTTCTCCCGTTTACCATTCCTTTCAGTGCATCCTTCAGTAGGCAGTTTCTTGTCAGTCAGTGACCCAACCAATTACTTATCTTCTTCCTGATCAGTTTCAGCATAATTCTTTCTTCACCCACTCTTTCCAACACAGCTTCATTTCTTATTCTGTCTCTCCACTTCACACGTTCCATTCTTCTCTATATCCACATTTCAAATGCTTCTATTTGCTTCTCTTCACATCGCCGTAATGTCCATGTTTCTGTCCCACACAATGCCACACTTACGCACAAAGCACTTCACTAGTCTCTTCCTTAGTTTTTTTTCCAGAAGTCCGCAGAAGCTCCTTTTCCTATTAAACGCTTCTTTTGCCATTGCTATCCTCCTGACTCCCTGGTAGCAGCTCATGTTACTGCTTATAATAAACTTGAAGTATTTGATGCTGTCCACTTGCTCTACTTCCTAATTTAGAATTTTCAAGATTATCTTCTCTATTTTTCTTCCTATGACCATGGTTTTCATCTTATTTGCTTTTATCTTCATTCAATACTGCTCACAGCTGTCATTTTAGCTCCAATAGCATATCCCTTAGTAATATCTGCTCTTCTGCTAACAACGTCATATCATCAGCAAATCTTGTGCACTTTATTATTTTTCCTCCTATTACTATCACTCCTCCCATGTTCTGAAAACAGTTCTTCACTAAATCCTCCAAGTAGATGTTGAACAGGTGAGGTGATAAAGGCATCTTTGACATACTCCTCTCCCTCTTTCATTATTGACCTTAGAAATGGACTGGACCTTGAAAGACCTACACACAATTAGCGTATGTAATCAAACATTAATTTAGCTGAGATAAGATGGTTAAGGAGCAGAGTTGTATATATTTTAAGAGGTGAGGTTAGCTACAGATGAGTAAGATAATACAGGAGTATAAAGTTTAAACTTACGTTAAAGGATTGCAGACCGGAAAAGCAACTGACACAACCAAATATTTGCGGTCTTAATATATTACAGGTATTTATTTTTTCCTCCAAAATAATGAAGGAAAACTCTTGAGAAAATTTCAGAAAGTTAGCAACACGTACTTTAAATCCACTTTTGCGTCTAATTTATTCATAGTGTTCTGTCCAAGGGTAAGTCTTTCATTGCAATATCAGCATTATCCAAACTTTACCTTTTTTTCCTACTTCCTCTTAGTCTCCGCATACTAACCACGTATATCTTAATTTTGTCTATCATCTGTTATCTTCTTCTGGCCCGAACGTTTCTTCCGTTCACCATTTCTTCCAGTACATCCTTCAGTAGGCAGTTTCTTCTCAGCCATTGACCCAAACAATTCCTTTTTCTCTTTCTAATCAGTTTCAACATCATCCTTCTTCACACACTCTTTCCAACACAGCTTCGGTTTTATTCTGTCTGTCCATTTCACACGCTCCATTCTCCTTCATGTCTATATTTCAAATGCTTCTAGTCGTTTCTCTTTACTTCGTCATAATGTCCATGTTTCTGCCCGATGCAATGTCACACTCCACACAAAGCACTTCACTACCCTCTTCCTTCGTTATTTTTCCAGAGGTTTCTAGTAAATGCTTTATTTCCTAATAAAAGCTTCCTTTGCTATTGCTAAATTCGTTTTAACTTCCTGGCAGCAGCACATGTTATTCTTTAGAGTATACCCCAAGTAGCCTATATGAAGCTATACACTTGTTTGTTGCTTTTAATGACAATTTATTTCAGTCGTAAGAACAATATGTTTTTTTGTTTTGTTCGGATTTATATACCGATTTTAAAGTTGTGTTAATGTTTAAATAGATACTTTTAGTTGATTTTTATTTTGTAAAACTGTGGGTTTCCTAAAGTGTCTTTTAATTCGTATTTTGCTCCAATTAATATTATAAAGCGAGACATTGGTTTTTTATTAAATTACAGTAATTTATGTTTCTTTTTTATTTAGAAAACTTAAATTATTTTGTATTTTATTTTAAATTACAAAATAGAAACTTGTAGGCTTCGTTAAATTTCAGAAATTGTGCTCTATTTTTAATTTCTCGAAGAGTGAATTTTGTTGAAATTAATATTAATATTACTCTGTCATACCAGATTATTGTAGTTTATTAAGGACTCTTTGTGGCTCCAATGGATAAATTACACAGGCCTGCATGGTCGACTCTGTATTGGAATACAACTTCAACTTCTGACATCTCTCAATAATATGGAATTTTTTTTGTTGTTGTAATATGTTGCTAAGCTTAAAATTTTGATTACAGAAATACAGTTATTTGTATTGCATTACAGTTAAACAAGGCTAAATTGTTAAAAGTTAGACACAGTACTTTTTTGTTACTATTTTTGCTATTGGCAACAATGAATTTTACATAATCAAGGACGCACAATACGTTTCGCACTACCTTGCGAGATTGAAAGGGGAAGTGTTATCAGTCAGCTGGAAGCAAACAGTGGCGGTTAGTAGGCAATTCTATTGTAATAAACACGTAAAATTAGAAAGTGTACACAGTGGTCGAATCTAGATCCCCAGGTCGACTCTAGACGGTTCCACGGCATTGAATTCTTCATCTGACATAATTAGGAACATTAAATCCAGACGTTTGAGATGGACAGGGCATGTAGCACGTTTGGGTGAATCCAGAAATGCATATAGAGTGTTAGTTAGGAGGCCGGAGAGAAATAGACCTTTGGGGAGGCCGAGACGTAGATGGGAGGGTAATATTAAAATGGATTTGAGGGAGGTGGGATATGATGATAGGGAGTGGATTAATCTTGCACAGGATAGGGACCAATGGCGGGCTTATGTGAGGGCGGCAATGAACCTCCGGGTTCCTTAAAAGCCATTTGTAAGTATGTTGTAAGTAAGTTAATATTAATATTATCATGAAATAGCTATAGCTGTAAACTGTTTTTCATCAATATAAAATCATTTAGCTTACCATAATTTTAAACAGTAAGACGATATATTATTATTTCGTGTTTTCAATCGCATGAAAAGGCATAGAATATTTTTAGTATAGGCCTATTTGTAAAACAAATTCAGTAATTTTCAGTGTTTTAAAAGATCTGTATGTTGTTTCTTTTTGTTAGCAATTAAAAGAAACAATTTTTTGTATATGGCTTGTGATTTGATTTATTTAAAACATCCTCTTGTGATAACAGGTTTGCAAACTTCTTTTTAACAGTATCTGCTACAAAATTGACTTCAAGCCGTCAGAAAATAAAAGCAGTAACAAAAACAGTTCAAAGATTCTGACGTTTTCAATTTTTCTTTTGAACTGTGATTCTTACGACACTCTTGCAATGCGGGGCGAAATGATAGGACCCGTACCTCAGGGCTTGATAGCGGTTAGCTCAAAGTAATTCAATGTTAAAGATCAGTTTGAATCCGCGAACACGAAGCTGAATAGCTTGTCGTACTGACCTCAGACCAGCTGCAATTCCTGCGCCATATATATTATTTTACAAGATGTGGAAGATTATGCTCACAAAATATTTCAGTGTAAACAGGAAATCACATTTAATTTTATAGTTTAAAATGATGTATCGTAAGCTCTATACAGCTCTTTCCATCTAGAGTTCAGAATAACCTGATTTGCCGTTTGACATCTCTTCTGATGATGTAATGAAACTCTGGCTAGTGCTGTGTGTACTTACGGATGGAACGGAGGAAATTCCACCTGCATTCAGACCATAGTACATCCATTGTGCATACAATCTTCAGGAGGTTAAGATAATTGAGATCCTTAAGAATGAATTTTATGCCCCCAAAATAACATAGGCATAATCCAGTCAGTTTTCTAATGGTCACCAGATTCGTGTACTTTAAATAGATGCTGTAGTAACTGCTTTTCAATAGATATTTGAAAAGCTTTGTGCCAATATATAATATAATCTGACTTGTCATGAAACATCAATTCTGCTGACATTTGCGTTACGGTTGGAAAAAAAACTCGAAAAAAAAAACCCAACCAGATAATCAGTGCAAGCGGGAATTGAACCCACGCACGAACGCAACTCCGGATCAAATGACGATCTCCTCAGCTGACTGAGCTACGCCGGTGGCCCTTATTATTTCAAAACAAAATATTTACGGTTAGTATTTGCCAAAGTTATGTGTTAGAATCTTCTTCATTAAAAAGAAATACATGTTTTGGTACTTAACCCGATATATCTGCCTTGCAGGTTCCTCACAAGCAATACTTTCCTTCATTTTATTATGGTATTCCACAGAACCCACGGCGTATAGGCATGGGTTCCATTCATGTAACTTAATTAACTCGCAAAAAAATTTTTCTCGGCCAGGACGCCATGTTTTTTTGGTTCTTGGCGCCATAATATTTTCGAATTCCATTGGTCAATTCTTGGAAACAATTCTCAAGGCTTTGATCAATAGAATATGTTCTTATTTACTTTCAAGACAATCAAAACTTTTAAAAGTACTATAAGTGATTTTCTGTCGGATGCTTTTCCAATTCACTGTGAACTAAAGCAAGGAGTACACTATCACCTTTATATTTTAACTTCGCTCTAGAATATTCCATTAGGAAAGTCCAGGATAACAGAGAGGGTTTGGAATTGAACGGGTTACATCAGCTGCTTGTCTATGCGGATGACGTGAATATGTTAGGAAAAAATCCACAAACTATTAGGGAAAACACGGGAATTTTACTTGAAGCAAATAAACAGGTAAGTTTGGAAGTAAATTCTGAAAAGACAAAGTATATGATTATGTCTTGTGACCAGAATATTGTACGAAATGGAAATATAAAAATTCAAAATTTATCCTTTGAAGAGGTGGAAAAATTCAAGTATCTTGGAGCAACAATAGCAAACATAAATGACACTCGGGAGGAGATTATACGTAGAATAAATATGGGAAATGCCTGTTATTATTCGGTTGAGAAGGTTTATCATCCATTCTGCTCTCAAAAAACTGAAAGTTAGAATTTATAAAACAGTTATATTACCGGTTGTTCTGTATGGTTGTGAAACTTGGACTGTCACCTTGAGAGAGGAACAGAGGTCAAGGCTGTTTTAGAATAAGGTGCTTAGGAAAATATTTAGGGGTAAGAGAAATGAAGTTACAGGAGAATGGAGAAAGTTACACAACGCAGAGCTGAACGCATTGTATACTTCACCTGACATAATTAGGAACATAAAATCCAGACGTTTGAGATGGGCAGGGCATGTAGCACGTATGGGCGATTCCAGAAATGCATATAGAGTGCTAGTTGGGAGGATAGAGGGGAAAAATATCTTTGGGGGGGCCGAAACGTAGATGGAAGGATAATATTAAAATGGATTTGAGGGAAGTGGGATATGATTGTAGGGACTGGATTAATGTTGCTCAAGATAGGGACCGATGGTGGGCTTATGTGAGGGCTGGAAAGAACCTTCGGGTTCCTTAAAGTCATAAGTTAGTAAATAAGTGATTTTAAAGCAAACTTCTGAAGTATTGGCATCTCTTGAAAAGTCTTGTGAAACGTTGAATTTGAAGAACATTTGATCGTGTACAAGCAGCTTACGAAATCACTCTGTTGCCTGTGATCGATCCTGATTTCTCGGAATAGTAACATAGGACTGATCTACGGAGGAAGGCAACATTGTAAAATAAAACAATACTAAAAACTTTGAGTAAGGAATAAATTGCATTTCTGAAGTGTTTTCAAGGAATACATTAAAATAGGGTGCGAGCTGCGTGATCAATACGTTACTGTAACAACTCAGAGTTGATCATCTTCTGTCTTTGACAGTTTGAATCATTTTTCTCCGCACTCTCGCGCCACTTGATGTGTATAACGGGGATGAAGCAGGTTGGAACAAGAATCTATTTTGCATTGCATCCCATTTATTCATAAAAAAAGCACACACTGATATCGGATGCCGCATCAAATTATATCTGTCTTCCAAACTCCACTTCAACATTGCTGATGCTGCATTTATTGGGAAAAACGCTGTAAAACCATCAGCTGACATTTTTAGAGGAATATGTAAAGCTAACCTTCCCCCTTCTCATCCCACCCCACCCCACAGACTTGGCTCTTCAATCTGTTATAGTGTAGTAAAGGGGATGTATGAAGGGTCCATCCTTGCCCGCTTGTATTTGCCGGCCGTAACGCATAGCTTCTATGTCAATAATCCTCTGGCGGATTGCGGCCCCCGAGTTGCCAAAGTGGCGGACCTTACACTCTCTGCACAATCAACTTCATTTCCATAAGTGTGAGACTCAAAGAGGCGAAGAAATTTGAGTTAACTCTTTGGCTGTCAGATTTACATTACGTCCAGATCCGCAGTGGAATAACGGTTAGCATGTCTCACCGTAAAAGAGTTACCTGATTGAGATTTTTTCCGAGGTTTTCTCCCCCACAATTAAATCAGAATTGCTAGGTAACTTTCGACGTTGGACCTCGGATCATTTCGCCACCATAATAAAACTTCCCTCTTCCATCATAATCTTCATTTCTTTCTCATATTTTGGGCTTCCTCCGATGTAGAGTCGTCTGAGGATCGCCATCGAACTTTGACCTCATATGTGGTCATTAGTTGCTGGTGGTAGTGCGATGCATCGTGATCTTTTTCCTAGGGGTTCATAGTGCTCGAGGACCTGGGTTGAGATACTGCTGTGAGGCCTATGTGAAAAGGCAAAAGGATTCTTTAGACTGCAGATGAGTTCGGAGGCGGCCCGTAGGGGAGCCTTAGGGTATGCACTCCATTGAATTCCGGTAGTATAATAGGTTTAATTTATACTTCAGTAAAAAAAAATCTTTCTTTGTTCATGACTTCTATAATAAATTGTTTAATCTTTATTAATCAGGAAATATTTTCGTACTTCGATTTTTATTGTAATAATTGTAATTGTAAATTTAATATTAATTGTAATTATTAATATTATAATTGTAATCTCCTGATAGAGGGAATGAGAAAGTCTGTCTACCAGGTTAAATAAATACCACTACTACTAGTAGCTTACTATTGCTACTACTACTACTACCAGCCTATTACTACTACTACTACCAATGTCAAACTTTGTTTGTTAATGTATTTGTCATTTTTTAATTTTTTCTGCAGTCCTTCCACTGTATTTCCTTCCTTCTGACATTCAATTGCTCCTCCCTTATTTGTGTGTTTTTCTTTCTTTCTTTCTATCTTTTTCTTTCTTTCTTTCTTTCTTTTTTTCTTTCTCTCCTACTTTCTCTCTCTTTCTCTCTCTCTTTCTTTCTCTCTTTCTTTCTTTCTTTCTTTCTTTCTTTCTTTCTTTCTTTCTCTCTCTTTCTTTATTTCTCTTCCTTTCTCTGTTTCTTTCATTCTCTCTTTCTTTCTCTCTCTTTCTTTATTTCTCTCTTCCTTTCTCTCTTTCTTTCTTTCATTCTCTCCTTTCTCTCTCTTTCTTTATTTCTCTCTTCCTTTCTCTCTATTTCTTTCTCTCTCTTTCTTTCTTTCTTTCCCTCTCTCTTTCTTTCTCTCTTTCTTTCTCTCTTTCTTTCTCTCTTTCTTTCTTTCTTTCTCTCTCTCTTTCTTTCTCTCTCTCTTTCTGTCTTTCTTTCTCTCTTTTTCTTTTTTTCTTTCTTTCTTTCTTTCTTTCGCTCTCATCTTCTTACCTTACTCTTACAGTTTCACCCACTTCTCTCTTCTTGAATCATTCGGAGAAGATGCGTTCGTAGTTAGACATTTATTGAAACATGATTCAAAATAATGAGAACTGTAAATAACTTACAGGTATGGGTATAAACCCAGCCTCACAACGTCAGCGTCCGCGGAGACCTCGCAGAGGTCGTATCCGCGACCCTCTGCAGAGAAGCCGTGGATTCCTTTGAAAGCTGCGGTTCGCTCTGATGTTGTGGGAGGCGCCCGCTGCGATCTTGACTGCGTTCGGAGTATAGCAGCGAAATTAAGCCACGTGTTTCTGATAGATGGAATAATATATTGCTTCACAATGTATTATGACGTGGCAATTGTGCAAACACGCCAAGTGCAAGCCGGGGAAACCTAACCCAATCTCACCGACCCGACCCGATGTACTGTCATAACATGGAATGTCCACAAAAAATGCGGGTTGAGAGGAGAGAGGGGGAAAAAAACTAGAGTGCAACAACCACTGCATTGCCTGGCGGGATTTTTACTGATGGAAGTCTTCAGTCTTGTGCTGTACAAATTCAATTGCTGGTCAGTCGGTTCGGTCTCCAGGTAGAGTGCCAGGGAAGCCGGTCAATATGTCAGCTGCAACTCTGTGGTTTACAGATGGATGGCATCTGAGTGTCAGGGGTTCTAGACCTCCTCTACTAATTCTGCTTGATTGTAGGGGTTACACTCACATTCAAGGGTAAAAACTTAGTTCATTTTTTTTTTTTTCATTTTTCTTATTATATTAATTAAATATGAACCCTTAGCTTAATTTAATAAACATGAATCAACAATATATTATTTTAATGTACCGAAATACATATGATATTTCTATGCAGATATTCTGCGTCATCATACGATGAAAGAGTAATGGAACGGAGAAAAATTCTCTCCGGCGCCGGGATTTGAACCCGGGTTTTCAGCTCCACATGCTGATGCTTTATCCACTAAGCCACACCGGATACAACCCCGGCGTCGAATAGAATCGTGTCAGATCAAGCTCCAACTCTTGAGACAACTAGTCACTCACAACGAGTGCACCTCAGCACATTTGCGGACTTCGGTCCTACGTTCATAGACATCTATGACGTAGTGCAGAGGGCGGCCACTAGAGGGAACCCAAGAGTTGGAGCTTAATCTGAGACGATTCTATTCGACGCCGGGGTTGTATCCGGTGTGGCTTAGTGGATAAAGCATCAGCACGTAGAGCTGAAAACCCGGGTTCAAATCCCGGCGCCTGAGAGAATTTTTCTCCGTTCCATTACTCTTTCATCGTATGAGTCAACAAGTTAACAGACTTAAAACTTTTCCTGGCGTTACATAATCATGATTATCCCTGCCATATCATCGGGGCAACGTAACTCCGCCTTCCAGGACGTTCCAATCTTCGCCTCTTCTGTCATCATCAGGTTATATTACATATAAAATAAGCAATCTTACATGAACTTTAACATAATGTTTAACAGAATGTTAATACTGAGTAACTTTTAGAGCTAGATCCTGGATTCATTTCGCTGGCATTATCACCTTCATTTCACTTACACGCTAGATAGCCATCTTAGTTGATAAAGCGTCGTAAAATAAACTAATTTAAATCCGCTATGGCTAATTAATATTAGGCCTATATATACAAGTAATTACAATACAATAATCATTAATACAGGACTTTCATTTCAAAAATTCCTAGTCTAAATAACTAATTATTTAATTTCAATTAATTTTAAACAAAAACCACGTCAATTTAGATATTGATAGGCAAGTCTTAAACCAGGCTTAATTCCTTTTTAGATTTCACCTTCCACATCCTAGCCACTCCCACTTTGAAATTTCAATTGCACCCCTATATTTTTGTATTTAAATATAAAGAGCATTCAATTATTTATACAATTCATTAATTTGTTTTCGCATCTTTTGTTTTCTATCGTGGCCTGGCAACCTGGATTGTTGTTATTATCAGTTGATTCTAGAATGAAAACACAGCTTATTTTGTGTAATTTCCTAAATTTAATAAATGAGGATGATTTATGTTCTCTCTTGAAGGGTATACTCCATTTTAAAATAATCATCATCATCATCATCATCATCATCATCATCATCATCATCTTCCTAACAAGTATTAGGCCAAGTGGCCTGTTACGGTCTCAAACTAGAATTTTCAGTCCATCTCTTCTTTGGACGGCCTAGAGATCTTTTGCCATATGGATGGTAATGAAGCAGTGCTTTTGGAATTCTGCATCGATTCATTCGTTCGAGATGACCCTTCCACTGAAGTTGATATTTGCTGATGAACTGCATAATGGGTTCTATTTGAAGTTCTTGCATTAGGTCCTCATTTTTTTTATGATCCCAGCGAGTATATCCAGCTGTTGCTCTCATAAACCTCATCTCACTTGCTGTTATTCTACTGACATCTTTATTCTTCACAGTCCACGCTTCGCTACCATAGCTTAATACTGGCTGTGCTAAGGTTTTATACAAGCCTATTCTTGTGTGTCTTTGTACTAGTGAGGGTTTCATGATTTTATTAATGATCCCCATTGTTTTATTATATTTACATATTTTTTCAGCAATATCTACTTCATCATAAGGTGATAGTGTATAGCCAAGATAAGTGAAGGTATTTACTCTTTCTATTATTTTATTATTGAAACAGATTTTGCTTGGTACAGGGAATTTCCCACAAAATGACATGATTTTCGATTTTTCAATATTAATTTCCATGTTATATTTTTCACTGACCTTATTTTAAAATAATTTAATACACAAACGCAACTATTACAAGAAATGCTTAATAAGTTTTTGTAGCTTTATTCTCTTCAGTTCTAATCAACAATAGCAACAATATAGGTTGCCAGGTGATGATAGAAAACAAAATATGCGAAAACAAATGAATGAGGTGTATAAACGATTGAATGCCCTTTCATATTTAAATATAAAAATATAAGGGTGCCATTTGAAATTTGAAATTGGGGGAGGCTGGGGAGTGGTGGTGAAATCTATTATGCAATTAAGTCTGGTTTCAGGCTTCCCCCCTCAGTATCTAAATTGACGTGTTTTTTGTTTAAATTGAATTCAATTTAAATAATTAGTTATTTAGACTGGGAAGTTTTGAAATGAAAGCCCTGTATAAGATTACGCGTTGCATTCACTCGTGGCTAAAAGTACATTATGTGGTTGTGAAAAATTACTGAATTTACGCTACGCATTCGTGTTATAAACATCTCACTCAAAAATAATGGCCAGTTTTAACACGAGACAAATAACTATTAGCGCTATGAAGTTTTTAAATTTGTAAGTTTTAAACTTTTATCACAATTTAAACATAACTCGTGTTATTTAAAATAAATATAAGTGTTAATGCAAGTATTTAGAAGTTTATTTATCTATAACCTAAAATTATTTAAAACTTACAAATTAAGATATAGCCTATAATAGTAACTGACTGTGTTCATGTTAATACTGATGACATTAATGATAATGACGTTAATGACGCGAATAGGTTATTTAACAACTCTACATCAACTACGCGGGTTTAGTGATAACGAAATTACATTTAGTGAAATATATCAAAGAATTCGCAACGGGATTACTGGATAATCGCCTTACAGTTTCGGAAACCTCCGGGGGGGGGGAGAGAAAGTAATCGACCCAAGCTGGTTTCGAACCCACGCCCGTCCCACTCATTACTCCGAGACTACGCCTGTACCTACCTGTGTTGCTACCCTGTTTAGTTTCATCTTGTGATCCCCACAATCGCACACCTTTTAACTCGTTCTCACACCGCAGGTCTGCAATTACCATTTTGTGAGTTCTGGCGAGAAAATCTAATAAAGCGTTCAACGCTGGATGTCGGTTCCGGCCGACTTCTGGATTTCCCTGCGAGTTGATTTCTGTGTTTATTTGGCTGTGACGTGGGGGTAAGGTTTCAGAGCGGTGGGGGATGAATTGAAAAGAAGAGTCTAGCAGAGGGATGGGGAGGAGAGAATTAGCTTTTTATTCACGTTGAGACGGACGGCCTGTCAATCCGTTGACAAATGGTGGCTCGGTCACTCATCCCCAGAAGAAAAACGAGTTTCGAATTGAAATCCAATATTTTGATATGCAATTTGAGTCTTTCCTACACACCCTCCTCGCAGAACAGTCACATATGTGCATCTCCGCAAGGAGCGAGGGACGTTTCCACCATGGGATTAGTGTTAATGGTTCTGAAAACACTGACACAGTCTTGAGGATTAGCGCACTCACTTCTACAGAGAGAGATGCGCCTCACATAACAGATAACCTTCACAAACAAACTGTAGTAGATAAAAGACTTTCACATTTTTATTAAGAAAATTGTGCTTCCTTTTATAAACGATCATTTTAGAAGCCCGCCATTGGTCCCTATCCTGAGCATATCATATCATCATATCCCATCTCCCTCAAATCCATTTTAATAATATCTTCCCATATACGTCTCGGCTTCCCTAAAGGTCTTTTTCCCTCCGGCCTCCCAACTAACACTCTATATGCATTTCTGGATTCGCCCATACGGGCTACATGCCCTGCCCATCTCAAACGTCTGGATTTAATGTTCCTAATTATGTCAGGTGAAGAATACAATGCATGCAGTTCTGTGTTGTGTAACTTTCTCCATTCTCCTGTAACTTCATCCCTCTTAGCCCCAAATATTTTCCTAAGCACCTTATTCTCAAACACCCTTAACCTATGTTCCTCTCTCAAAGTGAGAGTCCAAGTTTCACAACCATAAAGAACAACCGGTAATATAACTGTTTTATAATTCTAACTTTCAAATTTTTGGCAGCAGACTAGATGACAAAAGCTTCTCAGCCGAATAATAACAGGCATTTCCCATGTTTATTCTCTGTTTAATTTCCTCCCGAGTATCATTTATATTTGTTACTGTTGCTCCTAGATATTTGAACTTCTCCACCTCTTCAAAAGATGAATTTCCAATTTTTATATTTCCATTTCATACAATATTCTCGTCACGAGACATAATCATATACTTTGTCTTTTCGGAATTTACTTCCAAACCTATCTCTTTACTTGCTTCCAGTAAAATTCCCGTGTTTTTCCTAATCGTTTGTGGATTTTTTCCTAACACATTCACGTCATCCGCATAGACAAGCAGCTGATGTAACCCGTTCAATTCCAAACCCTCTCTGTTATCATGGACTTTCCTAATGGCATACTCTAGAGCAAAGTTAAAAAGTAAAGGTGATAGTGCATCTCCTTGCTTTAGCCCACAATGAATTGGAAACGCATCTGACAGAAACTGACCTATACGAACTCTTATTATTTGCCATATTTTATTAAACTATAATAAACTGTTCCTAGAGCAATTGATTTCGGAGTTAAAGGTTCGGATTTAATCCTTGATGACGGCGTGGTTCTTTTGCTTGTCAAACTTGCATAACGACCCCGGGGTCTACTCACCCGTCAATCAAATTGAGTACCGGGTTCTTTCTGAGGAAAGAAAAAAAAAACAAGCTAGTCGGAGAGTGGTGTTGACTAAACCACATCATCCTAGTGCATAGGAGTAAAATCATGGAACTCTACTTTAGTGTCTTCCAAGCGCTTTTGTTGCCCTTAATGGGACAGATTTTATATTAGCTTTATAATACTATAATAATAATAATAATAATAATAATAATAATAATAATAGTAATAATAATAATAATAATTATTATTATTATTATTACCAGAACAATGGAAGGAGTTTATAATTGTACCCATTTTTAAGAAGGGGACAAGACTAACTGTAGTAACTTTCGAGGAATATCACTTTTGTTAACGTCGTACAAAATTTTGTCCAATATTCTTTTGAGAAGATTAACTCCGTATGTAGATGAAATTATTGGTGATCATCAGTGTGGTTTTAGGAGTATTAGATCGACTTTTGATAAGATTTTTTGTATTCGACAGATATTGGAGAAAAAAATGGTAGTATAAGAGTACAGTACATCAGTTATTCATAGATTTAAAAAAGACATATGACTCGGTTAAGAGAGAAGTTTTATATAACATTCTTATTCAATTTGGTATTCCCAAGAAACCAGTTCGATTAATTAAAATGTGTCTCAATGAAATTTACAGCAGAGTCCGTATAGATCAGCTTCTGTGTGATACTTTTAAAGCAAGTAGATGCACTATCACCTTTACTTTTTAACTTCGCTCTAGAATATGCCATTAAGGAAGTTCAGAATAACACAGAGGGTTTGGAATTGAACGGGTTACATCAGCTTCTTGTCTATGCGGATGACGTGAATAATATGTGTAATTTAAGCACGAGGCTCACGCCTCGTGCTTAAATCTTTCCACTCGCGCAAGAAAGATGCACTTACCTCACAAGTACCATAAATAACTATTTTTATATAGCAAAAGGACAGAGTTTTACACATACTAATTTTCATTATTGTGCAAGGTGCAATAATGGAGGAAAAAATGTTGAATATTTCCAAAATTTTACTGCTGTAAGCTGTACCTAACCCCTTAAATAAAGTGATGTCTATAAGGTGGTAAAATAAAATTTTGAATAGGATCTATGTTGCTCTTGTTTATGTTTCTAATCGGAGAGATCATTCTGCCGGACTCTCTATTTATTGATCCCAGTTTCAAGGATATAGGTAATATGTCCGTGTCAAGTCTTTATTATATAAAAAGAAAATCATTGACAGGATTATTCCGCGTTCGTATATTTTATTTTTTCTAATTCCTCCTTACTCATAACGCGGTGTGGGCGTTGCCAGCATCATACGTACGCTGCAGTGATAATATTAATCACAGAGATTGCTGTTTGTTACAGCAAATAGATCTTATCTGGAGATCGTTTTCCTTATTGGAGCACCGTGGATCACCGGCTTTCAACTCCTTTCGCTCGTTATCACGTGTCGTGAACCATATTCCTGCTATCTCAGCTGTCTGATCTGCAGGATTTGGGGAAATCTCTGCCTTCGTTCTGCTTACCTCAAATGTCAAGGCAGTCTGCCTGATTACTGCTTATTGATCGCCATTCGCTTTACATAATGAACTGTATCGGCCGGTAATGAATTACTATCTGGCTTCGCATAGTTAATAGTCTCTGCGTTTCTAACATACGTACAAATAAATAAAATATAAAACGGTCAATTAATTTAAATTGAGCTTTGTGTTGATACATCTGGCCAAACATTTATATTGTGGGGAGAGGAACAGTCGGAGTAATTAGCAAGTAGCGGCGATTGCTCATTCCGACAGAGGGCAGCGCTTGTTTCAAATGCCACTCTCATTGCAACAGGGGGATGCTCCCCATCCCCCGTTCAGTCAACTCACGCTGCAACACAAACTTTCAATCTTTCTTTCTTTACATCTTTTTATTCCTTTCTTTTTTATTTCCTCTAAATTTTTATCGTTTATCCCTTCGTTTTATTTTTCGTTCCTTCTTAATTTCCTTAAAAGGGGAGACCAGTGAAATTTTGGCCATTTCTGGCCAAAATCTGATTTTTTCTTTTGGTGCAAAAATAAATATTTATTTATTTGTCTAATGGATAGTACATGATATTTACTATCATTGACTGAGCGAAAAACAAGAAAGCGGTGAACAAAACAACGGATTATGTAATTAAAAAACATTCGGGCTCTGGCTTCCCAGTAGCGGTCGACTTCCGTGGAGGATTTCAGAGCAGGGCATTTTGCAAGATGTTGTCTATCCATGTATTCCTGTTGATGGCACAAAATGCAGGATGCTGATGGAAGGATGCCAAGACGATTGAGGTGTTTACCCAGGATGTCATGTTCAGTGTTAAGACGAAAGCTTGTAACTGCCAGTCTTCTGGGTTCAGGAGGTATATCCTTCAGTAATTTCCTACAGTGTTGCGAAATGTTTATGTCCAGTTCTTGTTGGTGATTATTTTTTTGTAGTTGCTTGATATATTGTTTTACTGAGCTAAATGACAAAGGTTTCCGTGGGTTTATTTTGAGATTGGCACCCTTCTTAGCTAATGTGTCAGCCTGTTCATTCCCATGTACATTACAATGTCCTGGGATCCATTGTAATACAACTGTTTTGCCATGTTCTTTTAAAGTTGCAAGTATTTTTTGACAATTATAAATATACAGAAACTATTCTGTCAGCAAAGTTTCAAGACCCTACTACTCTTGAAACTATCAATAATGACGTCATATTAAATGGCTGCGTACTTCAAATACTTCGTTGTGTACTTAAGAGTGATTTTTCGACATTCCCCTTTTGGCACATTTTCATGTATTCAAAATATAAAGGATTCCACATTTTCAAAGCCATCGAGCTGACTCATTTGCTGCCTGCTCTGTAAATTACAATTAATCTTCATTTCTTCTTCCCTTGGTATACCCTATCAAACTTTACTGTTCTGCTACTGTATTTCGTCTTAATTCGTTTTTCTCTAATATATATTTATGTTATTATTCTTGTCTGCCTAATATACCTTGAGAACTTGTTTCATGTGCATATATTCTTGTATAAGTGACCTTTTATCTCTACTATTTTCTATAAAATTCAATTTATATGTTTCCTGTACATGTCTTGTTTCGTAAACTCGTCTGTGGAAGTTCGATAAAGTTATTTAAAATAAAATAAATACGGTATAGGATTTGTTTACAATTTAGTACCTTTTTGAAATAAAAATGGTATCTGTACGACAGGCATAAAAAACTCATAATTATTTAATTATGTCTTGAGGAAGTAAGTATTTTGTCTCTTTTCTCAGAATACATTCTTAGAATTTGGATATTCAGTGTTTTTCTAAATATATCAGAAGTACTACCTTTGGGGAGGCCGAGACGTAGATGGGAGGATAATATTAAGTGGATTTGAGGGAAGTAGTATATGATTGTAGAGACTGGATTAAACTTTCTCAGGATAGGGATCGGTGGCGGGTTTATGTGGGGGTGGTAGTGAACTTCTGGCTTCCTTAAAAGCTATAAGTAAGTAATTAAGTATATCAGAAATACTATACAACAACTTTGTTGATCATATACTTAAAATTTGTGAGAGGAGATAGATTTTGAATATATGCCTAATTAAAAAGAAATCAAATCAGAAACTATTTAAGTAACATCAATGAAATTTAATAGCATTTACAGTTTAAACCAAAAATTTTAGGACAGCCCTTCAAAAGAGACCTACTTTACTACTATCCTTACCTATATTTATGTGAAACATCCTTATGTTTATACAGGGAGCAAATTACTGTGAAAAATGAAGTTTTGTTACTGCAAATCTAATCTTTCTATCTTTAAAATTGTGAATTATATAACCATTTTTCTGTTATGAAACTTACTGAAAAATTACATTTTTGTGTGAAAAAAATAATTTCTGCAGAATAGATGGACTTAGATCAGTGAATTTTGGGACACAGACATATCTCAAGTCATTGTTCCACACTCCAAATCTCCCAGTTCACGTCCATACTCACTGAATTCTGAATTTCGACCCATTTTCAGTTTTTTTCTTCAAAAAAGAAATCTAACTTTCCCACATTTGTAGCAAATTCCACAACTGATTACTAGTTAGTATTGCCAACCACCAATGTTATGATGTAACTGGCAGTGGCGGTCCCCGATCAATTTGCCGCGAATTTCAAACTCAAGAGAATTTTAGAAAAAGGCAATTTTTCCTAAACAAAAAAAAATCTGGATTACAATACGTGAATGAGCTGTCACAAATTTTTTTAACAAAAAGTAATAACTGCACAAGAAGAATTAGATATGTCTATCGTATCTTGTTTTTCGGGTGTGGCCCAGTTAATTGTATTTATACAACAATTTATAACATGTATTTGAACATGAGATTGGTAATCAATTTTTAATTTTGAAGAATATTCATATACTAGTATTACTATAGTATTGTGAAATCTTTTGTTAATGTACAGTAGTGGCAAAAAAATACCTGACCGACGGAATGAGCCACTACGCATGCCACGCCCACATTCACAAGATAGCCAGTAATCTATTGAAATGGATGTCGTTTCGACTGCTGACGTAGCCCATTTCGAAAGCCATTAGAAAATAAGCTGATAAAATTCATGTTCTGGGAATAATAAGTTAATGAAGTAGTAAAATATCGCTGCAATCGAAAAATATTGGGAATAAATTTGAATAAGGAACAAAAAAAAAAGTTTCCTTCCAGGCAGGATTCGAACCACGAAAGTCTTAGTTACCAGTCTATAGTGCTCTGGAGTGAACAAGGCTCTGAAATCAGCTACAAGGGTCGGTCCGGTTTTTTTTGCCACTACTGTACAGTATGTAATTATTTTGCTTGCAATAAATTGTCAAATGAAATAAAAAATCTCTATCTCAAAATTCATTGATCTAGGTACACCCATTTTGGAGTAATTGATATTTGGCTACAAAAAAAACTGTATTTTTCAATAAGTTTTTGTAACAGAAAAATTATTATTTAATCCACAGTTTGAAAGCCAGAGATTGTTTTTCACGGGCGTTTGGTCTCTGGGGGTTTCACATAAATTCTCTTATAAGGATAGGAGTGAAACACCACTTTTAAAGAGATGTTAAGGACAGGAGTGAAACATCACTTTTGAAGAGGTCTTAAGGATAGGAGTGAAACATCACTTTTGAAGAGATGTTAAGGACAGGAGTGAAACATCACTTTTGAAGAGGTCTTAAGGATAGGAGTGAAACATCACTTTTGAAGAGGTGTTAAGGACAGGAGTGAAACATCACTTTTGAAGAGGTGTTAAGGATAGGAGTGAATCATCACTTTTGAAAAGCTGTTAAGGACAGGAGTGAAACATCACTTTTGAAGAGATGTTAAGGACAGGAGTGAATCATCACTTTTGAAGAGGTGTTAAGGATAGGAGTGAAACATCACTTTTGAAGAGCTGTTAAGGACAGGAGTGAAACATCACTTTTGAAGAGGTGTTAAGGATAGGAGTGAAACATCACTTTTGAAGAGGTGTTAAGGATAGGAGTGAAACATAACTTTTGAAGAGGTGTTAAGGACAGGAGTGAAACATCACTTTTGAAGAGGTGTTAAGGATAGGAGTGAAACATCACTTTTGAAGAGATGCTAAGGACAGGAGTGAAACATCACTTTTGAAGAGGTGTTAAGGACAGGAGTGAAACATCACTTTTGAAGAGGTGTTCTTAAAATTTTAATAAAAACTGTTACATATTCCAAGATGAACATTTACGTGACAAAATTTAATACTCTAATTTTAAAAATTTCGAAATTTAGAATTTTCACCCCTCTCTTCCCTTAACATAATACGTAATCAGAGGGTTAAAAGGAACTTAAAATAAATCTATTTTACAGCAGTTTTACTCCTAAAAATATCACAGAATTTGCGAGTGAACAAACTCCATTTCCTCTGACTGACTGACTGACATACGATCGGGCTAGCAAGACAGGCATGTGGAGCTGACCCTGGTGTGACCAATGTGTGTCCGTGGATATTTCTTCTTAACGCCCATCTTTCATCTGTATCGAATGAAAGCTATAAGAGTGCTGGTAAATGCTCCACTATTATAAACATTCTTGGAGTTGTGTGGAATGCAGAACGCTGACCCCGGAGGTTGTTAAGCTTCGGGAGGGTGGGTCAATCCCAGAACTAAAACGCACTATTACCTGCAGCTAGATTTGTAATTCATTGTTAATATCATTGTAAACACGGTCGTTCGGCGTCCTAGCTCCGGGACACCCTCGGTTTAAATCTCGTGCCACTAAGAACCCATCCGTTAGTGGCGGATTTAGCCCCTACCTATAGTGAGGATCACGTAAGTGTAAAGTCTAATTTGACTGTCTCTTCAGTGTTGCCAACTAAAACCAGTTATCATCAAAAGGGAAAAATCGCAGTGCTACATAATAATAATAATAATAATAATAATAATAATAATAATAATAATAATAATAATAATAATAATAAAAATAATAATAATCAAATTATTTGTCCTTATACTGCTTGTTTGAGGCTTGAAAGTAATGTAATTTTCCCTAAGATAGGTTTCTAGCCTTATCGTTAGGTAGTTCAGTAGTGGGGCTGCCACTTTTAGCCTCTGGACAGGCTTGTAATGCAGCATTTCCTCTGCATTTGATGAAACAGTTATACCGCAATAACCAATGCCTCGAACAATTATCTGGGTTGTGAAATATCTTATCAAAATGAAAAAGATGTGAACAAGAAAATTACCAAATTTACACAAATTCTAGGAATAATAAACAATGCATTAAAAGCTAAATTAGTACAAAAATCTACAAGAATAAAAATATATAATACACTAGCATTACCCTCCCTTTTATACGGAAGCGAGATTTGGACATTAAAGAAAAAAGACATGAACAGAATCAAAGCAACGGGAATGAAATTTTTCAGGAGGACAGCAGGATATACACTTTCAGACAGAAAAAGGAATGAAGAAATTTTAGAACAATTAGAAGTAGAGTCAGTAGAAGAAAAAATCAGCAGATACAAATTCAATTGGCTAGATCATGTAAGAAGAATGGAAAATTCAAGAATCCCAAAAATTATGATGCAGTATAAACCTAGAGGACATCGTCGACCAGAAAGACCTTTTAGAAGACTGCTAGATGAGGTCGAAACAGGTCTACAGAGGCCTAATTCGTGAAGGATGATGATGATAATAATAATAATAATAATAATAATAATAAGGTATAATAATAGGCCTAATATAGTAATTAACTATAACAATAATATAATAATAATCCGTGGCGCTACAGCCCGTGAAGGGCCTAGACCAGCGTTGTCAGACAGAGACCAAACGGAGCGGAGCGCTCCACTATGACTCGTTGCGTGCTCCGGTGTTTCCACAGACATAAGCAAGTTCACGCTCCGACTTGCCCTCTCTAGCTCCACAACCGGTTTTGGAGCTTACAACTCTGATACTACTGGCCTAGACCAACCATCCGGCTGCTGGCCTCACGCGCACATGTCGAAGCAGAGGTGGACGATCATCTAACCAGAATGGAGGTATCGTGTGGTTAGCACGATGATCCCCCCAGCCGTTATAGCTAGCATTTAACTATAACAATATCTTACTTATTTACCACATCTCAACTTTATGTTGCGAGGTCTTTAAGACTAGTCCGAGAAATCCGTCACTGATTGTTACGCTTCAGGCGCTGCAGTGATTGTTAGATAATCTGATGGACTGTCACAGTTGATATAACACCAGCACTTATCATAGAGATATTATACGATTGTTGTATTGCATCTCGGCGGGTTGTTAAGTGCAACCGTTATTGCTATAGTTTTGAAGATTATTCCCTACTATTTCTTTGTCTTGGCAGTGCAGAGACCTTCAATTTACATGCTTCCCCAGCGAGCACCTGCGGTTCTATCCAGCCAGCTAGCATCTCTCGCCCGGATCGTGTAATTCTTCTGTTTTATGTTCCACTTAGAGGATATCTCACTGCTCGTGGTTCACTTGTTAATTTTGCACAGTTGTGGGGAACAAATGACTGGCGGCTGCTCCTCAGTGTTGCCGTCTTGGTAATTATGAATCTTTAGAGGAAAGAAACTCAATCGTAAAATCACTTTTTCTTCATTATAAATCTCTAATAGGTCTTAAATATAATGATTTCGCTAAAGTTATATTAAAAGCACCTCTTAGATTCACAATAGAAATTCAGCCCCTTTTTTCACATTAACAAAGATAACGGCAAGAATTGAAGTTGGAAGAATAGATTAACGCACAACTAATCCAGGCAAATCGCTGTCTCGTTTAATCCTTCCCGTATTGAAGCTATTTACTATTCAGCGGGAGTTTAAACTACTATTCTTTCGATATCTCTTGTTAATAAGCTGAGAGCAGAGGTTTGAATATCGTATCATTGAAAAATTACAAAAATAGTTTGAAATAGGGGAAACTCGGCTAATTCCGCAGTACGGGTAATTCCGCAGTACGGGTAATTCCGCAGTACGGGTAATTCCGCAGTAGTGCATATATGATTTTACTGCGGCATTACAATAATAATAATAATAATAATAATAATAATAATAATAATAATAATAATAGTAATGGTTTATTTTAACTGGCAGAGTTAAGGCCATTCGGCCTTCTCTTCCACTCAACCAGTGCGATACAAAAATAGAAAATTACTATATTGCTAAGGAGCAAAACCTAATTAATACAATACAATACATAACAATTATTTTACCTTCCCAACACTCCAATGAAATAATTATGTACTAATAATAACATTAATAATAATAATCATACCTAAATATAATTAAATCATTAAACTCGATTATGATTATAATTACAACTTCAATTTGTCTGCGTCAGTAAGAAATTGTTTAGCTTTGTCTTGAAAGTGGTTATTGTCTGGCAGCCCCTAATCTTCTGAGGTAGAGAATTCCATTCACGAGGGACGGAGACAGTGAAAGAGGATGACTAGTGGGATGTTCTATGAGGAGGAATTGCTAAGATTTGGCTCTCTTGTGACCTGGTGTTTAGATTATGATTGCAGGATAAGTAGTTAAACCGAGAACGAAGATAATTTGGAGTAGAAGTGTGGAGAACTCGAAACAGAAGAGAAAGCGAATGAATATAGCGTGAACGTAAGTTTTGAGACGCTGTCAACAGGAGATATGTCCTCTGCAGTGCTGTAGAAAAAATCAGGGATTTTCATTTATTTTATTGGGTTATTTTACGACGCTGTATCAACATCTAGGTTATTTAGCATCTGAATGAAATGAAGGTGATAATGCCGGTGAAATGAGTCCGGGGTCCAGCACCGAAAGTTACCCAGCATTTGCTCGTATTGGGTTGAGGGACAACCCCGGAAAAAACCTCAACCAGGTAACTTGCCAAGACAGGGATTCGAACCCGGGCCACCTGGTTTCGCGGCCAGACGCGCTGACCGTTACTCCACAGGTGTGGACAAAAATCAAGGATATTGGTCACACCTCTGTCGGCAATACAGTGAAACATCGAAAGTTGGCTGTTTTTCGTGTTTTGCTACACAGCTGTGAAGAAAGTGAGCATTGTTACATATAAATTGTTCCTTTTATGTCACTTTCATAGTGTATTTCATAATTATTTACTACTGCGGATTTATCCGCACTGTTGCGGAATTACCAGAGTTCTTTTTCAACTGTAATGTACGTACAACTAAATATATTTGCATTTTAATAGGTCTCTTTATCTCATTTGGTAATGAAAGGTTTCGTCCATGTGTACATACCTTGATAATATTTTTCAATAAACATTTTGATAAAAGAATAATAGATTTACTTGTTAATATTGCGGAATTAGCCGAGTCCCCCCTATATTATTTCCTCCATTAACCCTTTTCGCTCGAATGAGTCCATTTGAATTCATTAACATTTCTGTAAACTCTGACTCATATAACTTGCCTGATGATTCCAGTTCATATCCCCAGAAGTAATTTCATCACCAATTCCACACCGAGGCTAAATAATTTAGTAGTTTCTACAGCGTTGTTAAATAATCGACTTGAGACCACTATGACAATACATCTTCAACTCTACCCACCCATCTGACTTGAACCTGCCATGCATATTAAGCTATTTTTCGCAATTGTTTTTACAGTGCACTATGAAGACAATTACGTTTGTTACTTCAGTCCTTTTCGATATAAAAAATAAAGAAGTGTAGAAGACTGCTATGGAGAGTACTTTATATACAGGATGAACCTTAAGTATCATCATTAATTTCTTGAGATTATTTTATGAGACATTTTAAACGAAAAGTTTAATACAATTTTGTTCGTTTATGCTTCGTTTTCCAGATAAAAATTGTTTATATGAAATATTTCATAGCATGTTTTGAGAAAGCTATTGATTTAATTCCCAATATGCTCAGTCAATTTAAGGGAGCAATGTATTATGATTAGGGCTAGGATTTTGATGACCTATAAAAACAATGCATTTATGACCTAAAAATCTTAAAAAAAATGGCCTTAAAACGCCCTAAAATTGATCTTACGTAATTGACTTAGTAGAAAAAGAGGTTTTGTACTACTTAATATTTAGACTAGTAATTAAATTAAATTTCACATAAGTTAATTTTTTCTAAGTAGTACACTTTAATTAATTACTTTACCTAATGCAGTTTCCATGTATGATCGTTCACCTCAGCTTCGGCATGTGGACGTGAGGTCAGCAGTCAGCTGGTCTGTCTTGGCCCTTCATGGGCTGTAGCGCCATGGATTTACTTTACTTTTAGTTTCCATGTAGTCTATCACAAGGCCACTCTTATCCGGAATTAGCAGGTAGGCCTATAGAGGAGTCTATATTGAAGGGGTGGTTGGACTGATCCATTACATGGGGTGTGCTACGTTAAAATGACAATACTTGTGTAGAAAAACGATTAAAATATTATATAAAATAATGAATATTAATAGACAAAATATGTAAATAAATATCAAAGGAAATAAACATTATTTTACATTAATAATGGAGATTTATGGCCAAAATTAAATGAAAATGCCTAAAAAAAGACCGAATAAAACAAAAGATGCTCTTATGAGTTGAAACAGACAAAAAAATGCAAAAAATGACCTAACAAATGTGTCTTAAAACACTCAGTTTATCGCATAACATATAAATACTAAAGCAGCTATATTTCTGGTTTACTGGAAAAAAGATGCAATTTCATCAAAATCCTAGCCCTAATTATGATAATAAATGATGCAAAGAACTTTGGTTTTGTCCTTTAAATGTGAAGAAATTTGATCCGAACAAATGTAAGTTTTCTTTCTGCAAAGGAATTTTACAATGTTAAATTTGTTCGGATCAAATTTCTACACATGTGAAGAACAAAGCTAAAATTCTTTAAAAAATTCATTATCATATTATTCATATTCATATTCTTTATTTGCCTGAAGGTACAAGAATACAAGAGGCCTCGTCAATGTGATAATATAAGAAACAATGTGTCAATATTTAAAATATTAAAAGAGTATAAAATAATAAAATTTAACTAAAATACTACATCATAATCAAAAAATTCATTCATATTATAAAAGGGATTATTTTGTAGCCATCTCTTAATCTGAAATTTAAATTGTGTTTCATTAAGTGCCTTTATATTTGTAGGTGTCTTATTATATACTTTTATTGCAAGTAATTACATATCATAATACCCTGCTCTCTTAAACTGACTGTTATTATTGGAGATTAAATCAATTACTTGTTTGAAATATCTCAAAGAATAAACTCTTGGAATTAATGACATTACTTACGGTTGACTACGTATACAATTTATACCAAATTTCTCTATTACAAATTCCACTTTGAATTTCCCGAGATTTGAAGGAGAATCTATGACTTGGATATCTGCTCTCGTAGCATTGCACCATACCTCTAATAAATTACCAAAAACATGCAAACGACCTGTGTGACGCTAGAAAAGACGATAAAATTGACATGCAAAACTTCTGTCGGTAGCAGTTTAAAAGCAACGCCAAATGGATGTCCTGTTGGCAAGGCATCCATTTCAAAAATTGTAATTCGTGTTGTGCGCCAAATGCACTGTATAACCACAAACTACATTCGAAAATAACGAATGATATCCAATTACTGAAAGTATAATTTCCTTAAAGCCCTTGCATATTGTCTACATTCGAGATATGGCAGAACAAGGGAAATAAATGTATAGGATATGCGACATAAAAAAAAAAACTAGGCTGAACTCTATTATTGTAATTGGAAAGCTTTTAACCGTCAGCAGTCAAGGGATGTCGTGCATTTGATACAGCGGACCAGTAATTGAAGTATTCTGAACAGCCGCTGCTTGCGGCTCGGCGGTTTGCTGCGGTCTGGAACTTCGTCTCGAAATTCCCGATACAGAGTGAAGCCACACCTCCCCCACCCATACGCTCGCGGATAAACAATAAAAAGGATGCCATGCACATTGATTACATGGATCATTTTCGATTTTGTACATAAACGCTAAGACCTCGTCCCGGCCTCTCCCTTTCAGGTTCCTCACTTATATTTTGTCTGTCTGTGTGTCCGTCCATCCTTCCATTCTTCTGCAAATCCTTAGTGAGTTCTACAGTTCTCGATCCATAACCAGTTGAAACATAACAAGACATCTGAAGTGGTGGACCGGAGGGTATCTGTACATATATTAGCAACTAGCCGTACCCGTGCGCTCCGCTGCACCTGTTAGAAATAAATATAAAGTAATTACATAATTAAAATAGGACGTTTGATCCAGGGAACAATAGTGTTTGTTAGAAGGATAAATCGTGTCTATTTTAACACGATTCAATTGAGCATAGTTAAAATTTGAATTATAAAATAATGGATTGCTAAGCTAACGTACTATTACTGCATACTAAATCAATACACTCTCGTTGTTCGTTAATTCTCTGAGATTAAAATGAGTGTGTACATAAATATTATATTAAAAATACAGAAAACGAATGTAAAAAATAGCCTATCAAGTTTTCTGTGCATAAGAAGCTATTCTAATTTGTCCTCGATTTACTCAGAAGTTATTGTAATAACATTACAGCATCCATCTAGAGAAACTACACTTTCTAATGGTAAAATAATAATTAATTATACAAATCGGATAATTTAGCTTCCGATATTACTTCCTACAAACACAGAAACATCCTCTGTAGGCTATGTTTAATAGCTTTCGATTGTTGTCCAAGGCCCCTTATAGACGAAGTCATTTGTTCTTATTTCATTGCACCGTCTTAGATGGCGTTATTTTAATTTTAAAACTCATTTATCTTAGTAAATATGAGTCCTATCAAAATTTTGTAAAGAGTAAAACTTATCGGAAATCATTTTTAAAGAAAAGTTTGTTATGTAACATTTTTTTACAAAAATCAATAATAAGCGAGATATTTCGATTTATTTAATTCAGGCCCCCTTATAACCCTCCTTTTAAATAAAGTATTTTGAATGCCATATAGCCTAAAATCTAAGTTACAACGAACTTAATTTATATTCCAATTTTCATATAAATCGGTTCAGCCATTATCGCGTGAAAAGGTAACAAACGTCCAGACAGACATGCAAACAAAAATTTCAAAAAAGCGATTTTCGGTTTCAGGGTGGTTAATTATATATGTTAGGACCAATTATTTTTGGAAAATCGAAAATTACCAGAAAAATTTCGGCTACAGATTTATTATTAGTATAGATAAGGAAAACAATAGAAAATATCGTTGTCAGATTGTATCCGTAATATAGACTTCTGTAAATTATATGATTAGAAATAAGAATAATAATACAGTTGTTATGGTGTAGCCTTGTAAATAAGCATGGAATATTTGGAGATTCATAAAAAAAAATCTACAGGCCTACTTTCTTAGATAGGTAGGCTACTTGATTTGCTGGATCTTAAAGGCAGCTGTTCGTGATTTTGTTAACAAATCAGTTTTGAATGCATTATTTTTGGTCAAAGGTGGTGACAGATGGTTCATTCATTTCTTTGTGTCTCTCTAAAGCCGTTTCTCCTGAAATATTGATCCTTCTCCCTGTCCAGTATCGATTCTGATAATTTACAAAAGGCAATATATCGTCTAAACATTTGTTTCGTTGTAAGTCTGTGTACAGCACGATTGCTCTTAAGTATGGACACATTTTATTCATATGCAATGCATAAAAGTCAATTCATCTGGAGGTAGGCTATATTATAAATAATAGTTGATTGGATTGAAATCAAAGTTTCTTCTGTCCGACTATCAATTTTTCTGTCCATATATAGTCCAATTTCCTTACGGCTAACTTCTGTAACTCGATTTTTCGATACCTCGAAGTAATTTTAATTTCCCGGCGGAATCATATATGATTCACAGGTAACATTTTTTCTAAATTTCGAAGTTATATTATTCGATTTTTTCGATATGTAGAATATTTTTCTTCCCAGTAGGAGGTATACATTCTTTAACTAGATTTTGAGGTGAATATAAAAGTTACGTGCACACGTGTAAGTAGACTTGAATGAATGTGATGAAATATAATTACTTTAACAATTATTGTACATTAGTAATTTTTTTCCTTTGAAAGTATCCTTCTCCAAGAATCAATCCATTAGTACTAATCCTACTCCTGTCAATCACTGCAGACTGTACTGTAACGGTATACAGTAGCTCAAAGAACACCACTGCGAGAACATAATGGCATGTCTGTAACATTGTACTGAGTATTGTAATTGGGGTTTAACCCTGTTATAGACAAATAAATAAATAAATAGATAAATATATAAATAAGTAGATAGATAAATAAATAAATAATTAAATAGGTAAATAAATAAATAAGTGAATAAATAAATAAATAAGTAAATAAATACACAAATAAATACATAAATAAATACATAAATACAAAAATAAATAAATACATAAATACATAAATAAATAAAGAATAGATAGATAGATAGATAGATAGATAGATAGATAGATAGATAGATAGATAGATAGATAGATAGATAGATAGATAGATAGATAGATAGATAGATAGATAGATAGATAGATAGATATATAGATAGATAGATAGATAGATAGATAGATAGATAGATAGATAGATAGATAGATAGATAGATAGATAGATAGATAGATAGAGATAGATAGATAGATAGATAGATAGATAGGTAGGTAGGTAGGTAGGTAGGTAGGTAGGTAGGTAGGTAGGTAGGTAGGTAGGTAGGTAGGTAGGTAGGTAGGTAGGTAGGTAGGTAGGTAGGTAGGTAGGTAGGTAGGTAGGTAGGTAGGTAGGTAGGTAGGTAGGTAGGTAGATAGATAGATAGATAGATAGATAGATAGATAGATAGATAGATAGATAGATAGATAGATAGATAGATAGATAGATAGATAGATAGATAGATAGATAGATAGATAGATAGATAGATAGATAGATAGATAGATAAGTAAATACATAAATAAATAAATAACTACATAAATAAATAAGTAAATAAGTGAATAAATAAAATAATAAGTAAGGAAATAAATAAATAAATACATAAATAAATAAACACATAAATAGATAAATGAATTAATAAATGAATAAATAATTTAATAAATGCATAAATAAATGAATAAATTAATTAATTAATAAGTAAATAAATAAATAAATGAATAATTAAACGAATAAATAACCAATAAATAAACAAATAAATAAGTAAATAAATAAATAAATCTCCTCCAACTTTATTATGAATTGCTGAAAATGTCATTTCGTCCTAGAAAGAAAAGAAAGAGTTTGTGTTCAACCTCGACTTTCCCTTCGTTGAAAGTTGAGCGGTAATAACTTGTCATCAGTGATAATTTATGGCACTGGAAATCTTTTAATATTTCATATATCTCGAATTTCTATAACTTGAAGCATTACCAGTTACCAGAAGCACTTCGAGATATCGAAGTTCGACTGTACAACTATGTGTACGAATTTGGTTCATATTCAGTGTCAGCTGAAATTCAGTAAAAATTGACGCTCAGTTTCCTCCTGAATCTTTCGATCGTGATTAGCACGCTTACTGTTGAAGCCAAGGTGCGTTAATTGAAACTCATACATGGGGACAATATATTTTAAAAGCCTAGTAAATCTATGGGTTCCGTGTCGTAAACTTCTGGCACTTTAAGGAAACCTGTCCTGCCATTTCCAACCCACGTTGAATTTTGCTTTGCATTTGAAAGCGACGTTATATAAAACACTACCGATACTACTTTAAATTTCTATCAGTCGTTTCTTACATATTGTTTTAATCTTACCCGATCAAAGAATATTAAATATCACTCGTTACTAACGAAGGATAAATGTTCAATAGACGGAATAAGTTCTTGACGGGGAAATCGTGCGGCTACTTGACACTACTGTAACCTGCTGACAGATTTGTCGCCTCTCACGCGAGGTGAGGGACTGTCACCCATCCCCGTTCAACTTCCAGAGCGCTCGAATGTCGTTTGTTCGATCTGATTACTTAATAATCACGTTTTATATTCATTTCCTTACACATACAGTACTGACGTAAAACATTAAATCCCGATGGCACAAAAATTATATTATATATTGTGTTTTCCTAAAATTACAATACTAAATCAGAATTATCCAAATTAATAATGTAAGACGAATCGTAGAGACATTAAATAATTAAGAATCGATATCGAAACAAGGGTGAAGTTCAGTTTTCTTCTTTGAATTATAAGAAGTACTTCTGAAATAAAATTTTATTATTTTCTGAACATAAAACATAAAATACATAACAAAACATACTAAAGATAAATTATGTAATACATACTTGGAAATTACATGCTGGAGGTTGCACTGGAAGGAATAGTGAGCGGGAAAAAAGTGCGGGGCAGAAGAAGATATCAGATATAGACAAATTAAAATATAGGCTAACTATGGACTGTATGCGAAGACAAAGAGGAAGGCGGAAAAATTAAAAAAAAGATTGGAGAATGTTGGGTTTGCAGTCTCTAAAATTCTGTTGGGTTTGAAATTCGCAGGAAATTGACCCAGGACCTCCGCTGCCAGTTACATCATAACAGTGGAAGTTGTTAATTCTGGTCAATCAGTTTATTCTCTTCAGTTTAGTAAGCAATTGTGGAGCGTGCTATAAGTGTGGAAAGGTTAAATTTCTTCCTTGAAAAAAAAAAAAAAAAAAAAAATGGATCTAAATTCAGGAGTGTGGACGTGAAATGGCAGTTTATTGGGATGTGGAAGAATGAGATAATAATATGTAAACTATATCCCAAAATTCATCGATCTAAATACATCCTTTCTGGAGTAAATAATTTTTTTTCTACAAAGAATTTAATTTTTCATAACAGAAAAATTGTTACGTAATCCCCAGTTTGAAAGATATTGAGATTAGGTTTGCAGTAAAAAAAACTTGATTATTTCGCCTGCATTTTATCCCTTTATAAATATCAGGGGATTTTACATAAGTTAAAAAATGTTATGTTTTATTTAACGAGCTCGCAACTGCAGAGGTTATATCAGCGTCGCCGGATGTGCCGGAATTTTTTCCCGCAGGAGTTCTTTTACGTATCAGTAAATCTACTGACATGAGCCTGTCGCATTTAAGCACACTTAATGCCATCGACCTGGCCTGGGATCGAACCCGCAACCTTGGGCATAGAAGGCCAGCGCTATACCAACTCGCCAACCAGGTCGACTTCACATAAGTTTAAGACAGGAGTGCAATATCTTTTTCGATGGGGTGTCCTTAAACGTCTAGTAGAACCTGCAGATTCTTTAATTTTATTAGTACTATGTAAATTGTTCACTTGATCTAGTGTAAATTTTGATTTTATCAAAAGTAGATTATTAGTTCCTAGAAATCAATCTCGTTATACTGCCCCTAAAATTTGGTTATTTAATTCTGTAAATGCGTATTCTCAAAGTCGAGACTTAGCTGACACTATTTCTTGTACCCTAAAATGACACATTGATTCCATTTCAACAAAATCCTTATGCCCGTTTTCAAGATAAAGTTTAGACATAAACAAGAATAGTTCGTTTAAGATTATTCCATTCAGAAGTAACAGCTTTAGGGGCATCAGAACTAAATATAGTTAAAACTGCAATAGCAACCCTAACAGAGCTCTACATTAACTTTAAAGAAAAACGTATTTCTACTTCATTATAAATCCAAACAGTAAGTCCGAATCAAAGTGTCTTCGGATATAAGATTAGACGAACTTCTAAAATTAATTGATGTCGTCCATCCGTGTGTCTGCGAAGCGGATCCAACATATTACGGAACGTACTATAGTCATGTAAAATTCATCAACAAATTAGCAACTCTATTAAGAAGAAACCGACTTCGACAAGAAAAATCTTAATATATTCCACAGAGTATTACGCGAAATATTTCCTTGTAAATTTGAAAGGGTATGAGCCGCGGTTAGATTTGTTTGAACTCAGAGAAATCCCCAGGTGTATTTCCTGTTTGTGTAACTGTTACAACTATGGATGCAGTAATGTTAAACAAACGTAATTTCAATCCATATATTAACATGTTATAATAGAGTCCGCCAGGCATAGAATTCTTCGCATGTCTGCTTTAGTGCATGGCCTATTTAACGATTCCCAAGAGCATAAAGTTTGTAAGTATGATTATTGTATCTCATTTTAAATAAGACAGAGGTTGTATATGGAACACAGCATAGAAGTTATTAATACTAGATTTGTAAGCTACCTGTGTTGTCCAACTATACAGTAGACATTTCATCAATTGAAACTGTGGCGTAGTATAATTACATTGTTAACGCATTTCAATTGTAGGTGAAGGGGGTGATGTAGAGAGGGGTGGACACCCTGGAAAGCTAACCAGTCGTCAATATTAACACAACAAACAAGACCATATTCAAAACATGCTTACTGTAGTAGCATTGCGCAGTGAAACAAGATGGACGAAAATTATAGAAGCTATTACTGCTCTAAGCTTGTGTATGTATGTATGTCTGTTTCCAAAGAGCGACGAGGCAAGTGGAGGCAAAGCTATTATTGTATAGTAAGAAAATTGGACATGGGTGTTGGCCGAATACAATGCAAGGCGGAGACTTCTCTTAGAGATGGGAACTACTGCTAGGAGAGCTAAGAGTTTTAAGTTTTGCTACAATGCGATGGAAGAGAGAGAGAGAGAGAGAGAGAGAGAGAGAGAGAGAGAGAGAGAGAGAGAGAGAGAGAGGCAACCTGTCATCAGTTAGATTCGTGCTTTGCACCTCCCCTTTCTTACAATTACCATGTTCTTGTATTAGGAGAGAGAGAGAGGTAGAGAGCAGAGGAATTAAATGGGAAATAAAGAGAGAGATAGGTACAGAATTGAAATCCAAACTAGCCAATAGGAGAACGGATGGCCTTGGCGTCACTTTGATGAAGTTAAAGTCAGCCATGTTTCAGATGGTGAAATCGGGCAATAATAACTCCAGAAGAAATGCATTTTTATGCGAGTTTTTTTCAATCAAAAAGGGACTATAATTACACTGGATTTATACTCAAGGAACGACCACTCATATAAATTGAGGGAAAGATGACAGAGGAGAGACACTGGAAAGTTTTCTTTTCTCAGTCGTACTATCAGGGACTGGAATGCTTTACCTGCAGACTTACTAAAGGCTTTACCAACAGCCAAAAACGTATTTAAAAATAGGCTTAAGGACTTTACTAATAGACGGTAATTATACACAGTATGTAAAGGATGTAAATGATATTTTGTTATTGAAGTGCTGTATCAGTGAAGAATTATGTTGTGTCAGTGAAGTGTGTTGTGTTAGTGAAACGTGTTCCTGCCAGGGAAGCTTTATAGTTTATACTGGCAGTGCAAAGTATTTGAACAGTGAAATGTTTTTGAAGTGTTGGTGAAATCAGGATAGAATCAGTGAAATGTGTCGTAGTTCCAGTGCAGTGAGTGAGTTGACAGCGAAATGAGTGTAATGTGGAAAGGTACTTGTGCAGATATGAACATATCATACTCGTGGGTTTTAGTTCGAACTTAGATTTAAGATACAAATTAGAAGTATTTTAAATGTTATTTTAAGTGATCGTGCTTCATTTAATTTAGGATATTCCCTATTATTATTATTATTATTATTATTATTATTATTATTATTATTATTATTATTATTATTATTATTATTATTATTATTGTTAATACTAATTATTTGTATTAATTATTGGTATCATTATTAACTGTATTTTTAATTAATAAGTTTATTATTCTAATTATTGGGTTTATTATTGTCATTATTGAGTGTAATTAGTTACCACTGCCACCGGGTATATACCCATTGCAGTGTGAATAAATACACACATACATAACCGTGGAATAGAGTTTCTGTAGATGATATAATTTATCCTGGTCCATGAGGAGATCACTTTTTGAATCGGTTTCCTCCACGTTTACAAGAGAAAGCGACTGATGATTCGGAATACTTTTAGATTCCTATTAACATTATTACTTGCTCTTTATGCATATATACATAAATAATATCGACGTGGGTTGCAAGTTATGAGTGATTTGGACACCTGGGCTTTCATATCACTCCTAAAAAGAACTGGGCTAATATCACTGTTTAACATAAAATAACGATATACGATTGTGTGGTACATCGATTTGTACAAAAGAATGAGGACATATCTACCAACTGCTGTTCCATAAATCGTACTTCTAGTAATTATAATTCATTAAAGTTTCAATCTTTAAAACGGTTGTTAATTACGATGATGATAATAGACATTATGAAATACTGTAGGCCCTATCGAATGTCTACTTACGGTTACATCCAGCTTTCTGAGGAGCATAGCTGTATGAAGAGTTTCAGATTTCACCTGCAACATTTTCTGGACCACCAACGTAGCTCGATCGGCTTAGGTCTGCTGATTCGGAGATGCGCTCGGACGCGGGTTCGATTCCCACTTAGACTGATTATCTAGTCTGGTTTTTCCGAGGTTTTCTCCAACCGTAAAGCGAATGTCAGATACTCTACGGCGAATCCTCGGCCTTACCTCGCCAAATACCATCTCGCTATCACCAATACCATCGACGCTAAATAACCTAGTAGTTGATATAAGCGTCGTTAAATAATCAACTAAAAACAGTTTCTGAAGGGTATGAACAGTTCTAAATTTCACGATATCTTAAATTTATCACCTGTTCTCGTAGTGTTCACTAATTTGTACTGGTTTTCATGGTATAAATTGAGGGAAAGAAGGAAGAGGACGGACACTGGAAAGTTTTCTTTTTTCAATCGTACTATCAGGGACTGGAATGCTTTACCTGCAGACTTACTAAAGGCTTTACGAACAACCAAAAATGTATTTAAAAATAGGCTTAAATACCTTACTAATAGACGGTAATTATACACAGTATTTAAAGGGTGTAAATGATATCTTGTTATTGAAGTGTTGTATCAGTGAAGAATTATGTTGTGTCAGTGAAGTGTGTTGTATCAGTGAAGAAGTATGTCGTGTCAGTGAAGCGTGCTGTATAAGTGAAACGTGTTCCTGTCAGTGAAGCTTTATAGTTTATAGTGGCAGTGCAAAGTATTTGAACAGTGAAATGTTTTTGAAGTGTTAGTGAAATCAGGATAGAATCAGTGAAATGTGTCGTAGTTCCATTGCAGTGAGTGAGTTGACAGCGAAATGAGTGTAATTTGAAAGGTACTTGTGCAGATATGAACATATCATACTCGTGGGTTTTAGTTCGATCTTAGTTTTAAGATACAAATTAGATTTATTTCAAATGTTATTTTAAGTGGTCGTTTCATTTAATTTAGTATATTCCCTGTTGTTGTTGTTGTTGTTATTATTATTATTATTATTATTATTATTATTATTATTAATTATTGTTAGTATTAATTATTAGTATTATTATTAATTGTATTTTAATTAATAAGTTTATTATTGTCATTATTGAGTGTAATTAGTTACCACTGCCACTGGGTATATACCCACTGCAGTGTGAATAAATACATACATGCATACATACATACATACATACATACATACATACATAGCGCGAATACCCAATGAATTTTAATTTCTTCAACTCATAATAATAATAATAATAATAATAATAATAATAATAATAATAATAATAGTAATAATAATATAATAATAATATAATAATAATAATAATAATAATCCTTTGAGAAAGTATCTATGTGACCTCCAAGCCTGTTGGCCACTTGTCTCACTCTGATTTTGGCCGTTCCATATAAAGAAACATTAGAGAATTTTGAAAGGAATAAACCAAAGATGAACATAGCCTCATAGCTACAAAATGAAGGAGAGGACTGTGTGGAAAACCACAAGCAATATCAATATCACTAGTGACATCAGCATTAAGCTTATTATTATTATTATTATTATTATTATTATTATTATTATTATTATTATTATTATATAGTTATTATATAGTTATTATTATTATAGGCCCTATAGTTATATATTATGAAGTGTTGGCTTGGTGTCGTGCTGACAACATGAGAAATTTCCTCCTACTTGCGAATGTCTATTTTTGGTCTATAATACTCAAATGAATGAGGATGAAACTTGCTAAAGGGTCCTATCCCGTCCTGGAAGTTCAGTGGCGTTAACGAATATGATAATAAAATACAAGTAATAATAAACTGCGTCTTCATCATGTGATCGCAGTGCAGCACAAGGAGTAGCGGCATCAAGACTGTTTAGCTGAACGCGAAACGAATAGCCGCGGAGGAGTTAATGAGAAGGAAAACTGGGGGATCCCTCTGTCCCTCGGTCGCATTACTTGACCGCAGTTACCACACTGGAAGCTCGTGCCCGCCACAAGACCGGCAGCGCGCCCACAAACAAATATGGCGTTAGCACTGTGAGTTACCTCGTAATGAATTTCATTAGGCGAGGAAAACTGCCGTACGGTTGCTGCATTGCGTTAATTCTCTGGGATTTCGGGTCTGTAATCGTTTGTGCGATGGATGACTTAATGCGATACCGGTAGAATGCTGTGTACTGTTTTGGTTAAAATGGCGGGAAAAAGTATCGTTCTAAATAATAGAACTATGATGGCGAAGATTGATGATTATATATAAGAAAAAAGAAATGTACTGGAGTTCCCCAAGGGACGATTTTAAGACCTATTTTATTTTTAATATACGTCAATGATTTATTAAATCTAGATTTGAAAAATAGTAGGCCTAATGACTATATATTCATATGTAGGGTCGATCTGGTTGGCAAGTTGGTATAGCGCTGGCCTTCTATGCCCAAGGTTGCGGGTTCGATCCCGGGCCAGGTCGATGGCATTTAAGTGTGCTTAAATGCGACAGGCTCATGTCAGTAGATTTACTGGCATGTAAAAGAACTCCTGCGGGACAAAATTCCGGCACATCCGGCGACGCTGATATAACCTCTGCAGTTGCGAGCGTCGTTAAATAAAAACATAACATTTAACATAACATTCATATGTAGGTGATACAGTGATGATATTTAGTTGTTATGAAGTTTATAAAAGTACTAACATAGGTCTAAATATAGTCAAAGATTGGCTTAATTTTAATTTCCTTCCGTTATATATATAAAAAAACACATTGATCCCTTTTTCTTTAAAATCTGTTGGTCAACAATCTTCCAACCATCATAGTAATTTAAATTTAGTAATATATAATTGTACTTCTTCTTTTTTTAACAGTAAATGTCTTCCTTTCAAAGGAGTTGCTGCAGTTGTGAAATATCTGGGCATCATTATTGATCAGCATCTGAAATGATATTCTCATGCTTCTTATCTGTGCAGCAGATTACGTAACAATTCATAAATTTGCTTTTCTTCGCTGTATTTTACCCATCAGTATCTTGCGTAAAGTTTATTTAGTTCTTTTTCAGTCCACCATCCAATATGGCATTATTGTGTAGTATTCTATCTAACTCTTGTGGACTAGCTCACCACATGAGTACTCAACAGATTTCTCCCTTTCCAGGAGGCCTTAATCCTTCACGGGAAAATATAGGCTCATTCATTCATTCATTCATTCATATTTGAGGACCTGCCGTCTCTATTGAATGTTGTGTATTCTATGGCTTTGTGTAGTCATAACATAAATATTATTAATGGAGAAAAATTCTTTCTTCTGGGAACCGAAGCTGCGAGGTCCTGTGTTCGGTTCACGGTACCGGAACGAATTTTTCTTCATTAGTAGTATTTTTACGTGAGTAGGAACTCCAAAAATTTCTTTAGATCCTTTAATTTTTTACAAAAAAAAAAATTGAAATATACTCTAAAAACGCATTGATTACTCTTCTAAATTAATATTTTCTGAATTTAAAATCTTTAAAATTGAACAATTGCACAAATACACATTATTGAAGTACTTACAGCTTTTTCAATATCCAGTTTTCATTTTATGAAATAAAACTAATTAATCTGAAATGCAATTTATGTTTTATGAAAAAACAAGTTATTATTCTGTAATGCAATTTATATTTTCTGAAATGAAAGTTATTAATCTGAAATGTTATTTATATTTTCTGAAATACAAGCTAGTAAACTAAAATGCAATTTATATTTTCTGAAATGAAAGTTATTAATCTGAAATGTTATTTATATTTTCTGAAATACAAGCTAGTAAACTAAAATGCAATTTATATTTTCTGAAATAAAAGTTATTAATCTGAAATGTTATTTATATTTTCTGAAATACAAGCTAGTAAACTAAAATGCAATTTATATTTTCTGAAATGAAAGTTATTAATCTGAAATGTTATTTATATTTTCTGAAATACAAGCTAGTAAACTAAAATGCAATTTATATTTTCTGAAATGAAAGTTATTAATCTGAAATGTTATTTATATTTTCTGAAATACAAGCTAGTAAACTAAAATGCAATTTATATTTTCTGAAATGAAAGTTATTAATCTGAAATGTTATTTATATTTTCTGAAATACAAGCTAGTAAACTAAAATGCAATTTATATTTTCTGAAATGAAAGTTATTAATCTGAAATGTTATTTATATTTTCTGAAATACAAGCTAGTAAACTAAAATGCAATTTATATTTTCTGAAATGAAAGTTATTAATCTGAAATGTTATTTATATTTTCTGAAATACAAGCTAGTAAACTAAAATGCAATTTATATTTTCTGAAATGAAAGTTATTAATCTGAAATGTTATTTATATTTTCTGAAATACAAGCTAGTAAACTAAAATGCAATTTATATTTTCTGAAATGAAAGTTATTAATCTGAAATGTTATTTATATTTTCTGAAATACAAGCTAGTAAACTAAAATGCAATTTATATTTTCTGAAATGAAAGTTATTAATCTGAAATGTTATTTATATTTTCTGAAATACAAGCTAGTAAACTAAAATGCAATTTATATTTTCTGAAATAAAAGTTATTAATCTAAAATGCAATATATGTTTTCTAAAATACAAGTTATTAATCTGAAATGCAACTGACATTTTCCGAAATAAAACTTATTAATACGAAATGTAATTTATATTTTCTGCGATACAAGTTATTAATCTAAAGGAGCAATTTTATTATCTGAAATATTTAACTTATTAATATGAAATGTAATTTATATTTTCTGCGATACAAGTTATTAATCTGAAAGAGCAATTTTATTATCTGAAATATTTAACTTATTAATATGAAATGTAATTTATATTTTCTGAAAGACAAGCTATTAATCTAAAATGCAATTTATTTTTTCTTGAATATAAGGTATTAATCTGAAATGCAATTCATATTTTCTGAAATACAAGTTATTAATCTGAAATGTGATTCATATTTTCTAAAATACAAGTTAATAATCTTAAATAAAATTTATATTTTCTGAAATAAAACTTATTAACATGAAATTTAATTAATATTTTCTGAAATACAAGCTACTAATCTGAAATGCAATTGATATTTTATGAAATAAAAGTTACTGATCTGAAATAATTACAAATTGCTAATTTTTTTATACAACGGAAAAGATGTAGAAGAATACTTCGTAAGACTCACACAACAGAATTCAACACAACACCACATATCAAATATAATGAATTTCAATGTAATATAATAATAAAAATAAATCCTTTGCGCGACAGCCCATATAGGGCCGGCTATTGGCCTTTAGCAGAGGTGTTAAATTTGTGAGTTTGTTGCCCAGAGAATAGAAATGAGATTTTTGCATAACTTATGACTTGCTAATTGCATGTCGTGTAGCAGTTGAGAGTCGTGTGACATTCGTGTCTATTTCCCTTACTTGTATTCCACAAGTGTGGAGTCGATTTGTCAACCCGACTTAACTGCTTGTCTCTGCATTACGGAGTGGGCGGGCTCTGCACTACTAGGGGGTGAAAAGCCCTTACTTAGTTTGCCATTTTTTATTTTACTCTCCCTAGAATGTTTGATGTTCTTTTCTTATTGTCTGCAATATGACGGTATTTTGCGGTAATGTATTTTTTCTTGACGTTCAGTGACATTTCCTCTTGGGGAAGTAGAATCAAGTGGATGAAGGAAAAGGAGAAAGAGACAGAGAGGAAGAAAGACAGCGAGGATGAGAAAATGTTTGATAAGTTGAGGACAAGAGCGGGTTATGCGTCCCACGTAACTACAGCTTCTTTTCCTAATATTCTTAATTGGTTATTCGAGATGATTTTCAGCAAAAACGATCTCCAAGGATTTAAACCTTCAGTAGGCCTACATTCTGGGTGGCTACCGACTCCCTCCCGCGGTAATTTTTTTCCCTCCGAACCAGTAATTGTAAATATACCGATTCCCTCCGCGTCAAAAAGGAGCTGCTGAAATTAATACTCAGATTCCCTCCCGTAAAGTCTGGCTGGCTGGGTGGCTGGGTGGGTGTCATGGTCTATCTGTTTTTGGTTACATATCGTTGCGGACATGAATGTTCTAAGTACACTAGTGACCATATAAGTAGTCTGTTAGTGAATCTAAAAAGATCGTAATGTTTTCATCTAGAATTAACTAAGAAAAATGTAGAAAATATTGATTCACAATAGTGTTCTCGTCTACTTCCAACAATATTTGCACTTTCTTTATACACATGAATAGTGAAAGTTTCCACCCAAAATTTAACAGTTGCTTTTACACGCCACACTCCAACATTTTTGTGTTATTAGATGTTTTATGCAAAGTACAGGCAGATACCAAAATTAAAATAAATTCTGCCGTTATCCACCCAGGTACAACTACAAAGACTTATAAACAAAAAGTAAACTATTTAAAGAATAAAATTCTACAGTTACATAACGGATAGATCAGTTTTTCGCAATATTGCAATGCCATGTCCTACAAATCCCTTCCCAATGTTTTTATGTAGAAGATTAAACACATCAAAGGTATGGATTGGTTATTTCAGTTATATCTTTGACAGTCCGAAGTCTGTGTAAAGTATGATGGAGAATCGTGTGTCCGGTTAAGACAGGGAAGGAATCGGACAACACTGAATTCGAACAACAAAATATTGAGAGGGAATAGGGCTGTACCCTTTTTGGAGAGAGAATCGGAACCTCATTTTTGGGAGGGAATCGGCGTCCCCCGTACATTCTGCCCTCATCCTTTTGGGAAGAGTTATTCAATACAGATCAGATGTGTACAAGTAGATCTATCAGCACTTGCAGTGTGTACGGTTAGCAAGACGACGACACAAAAAAAAAGCAAGGGTTAAAATTGCAGCTGCTATGACAGTGAAATAAATGTCAACTTCATTACGGGAAAGAGAACCCGGTAATATTTCATTAATATTATACCATTACCTTATCTTCTTCCTGTTTCTTCTACCTTTACTAATTTCTTGCTCTTCTTTCTCTTTTTTGCCTCTTCAATATCTACTCATTTTTTCCCGTCTTTCTTCTCTTCTACATTTCCCTTCTACTTTTATTAATTTTCTTCCTCTTCCATCTTTTTTTCCTGCCTCTTCTACTTTCATTAATTTCTTCCTCTTCCCTCTCTTCTTTCTGCCTCTTATACTTTTATCTCATTTTCTTCCTCTTCCCTCTCTTCTTTCTGCCTCTTCTTCTACTTTCATTAATTTCTTCCTCTCCCCTCTCTTCTTTCTGCCTCTTCTACTTTCATTAATTTCTTCCTCTACCCTCTCTTCTTTCTGCCTCTTCTACTTTCATTAATTTTCTTCTTCTTCCGTCTCTTCTTTCTGCCTCTTCTACTTTCATTAATTTTCTTCCTCTTCCCTCTCTTCTTTCTGCCTCTTCTACTTTCATTAATTTTCTTCCTCTCCCCTCTCTTCTTTCTGCCTTTTCTACTTTCATTAATTTTCTTCCTCTTCCGTCTCTTCTTTCTGCCTCTTCTACTTTCATTAATTTCTTCCTCTCCCCTCTCTTCTTTCTGCCGCTTCTACTTTAATTAATTTTCTTCCTCTTCCGTCTCTTTATTCTGCCTCTTCTACTTTCATTAATTTTCTTCCTCTTCCGTCTCTTCTTTCTGCCTCTTCTACTTTTATTTCATTTTCTTCCTCTTCCCTCTCTTCTTTCTGCCTCTTCTACTTGCATTAATTTCTTCCTCTTCCTTCTCTTCTTTCTGCCTCTTCTCCTTTCATTAATTTCTTCCTCTTCCTTCTCTTCTTTCTGCCGCTTCTACTTTCGTTAATTTTCTTCCTCTTCCGTCTCTTCTTTCTGCCTCTTCTACTTTCATTAATTTTTTTCTCTTCCGTCTCTTTATTCTGCCTCTTCTACTTTCATTAATTTTCTTCCTCTTCCGTCTCTTTATTCTGCCTCTTCTACTTTCATTAATTACTTCCTCTTCTCTCTCTTCTTTCTGCCTCTTCTCCTTTCATTAATTTCTTACTCTTCCTTCTCTTCTTTCTGCCTCGTCTACTTTCATTAATTTCTTCCTCTGCCCTTTCTTCTTTCTGCCTCTTCTCCTTTCATTAATTTCTTCCTCTTCCTTCTCTTTTTTCTGCCTCTTCTACTTTCATTAATTTCTTCCTCTGCCCTTTCTTCTTTCTGCCTCTTCTACTTTAATTGTCTTCCTCTTCTCTCTGTTTCCGTGTCTCCTACTTTTAATTCATTTTCTTTCTCTTGCCTCTCTACTTCCTGTCTCTTATACTTCTAATTTTCTTCCTCTTTCTCTCTTTGTCTCTCTTTCTCTTCTGTCATCTTCCTTCTTTTCTTCCTGTCTCTTCTAATTTCGTTAATTTTCTTCCTCTTTCTTCTGTCCCTCCTGTCTCTTCTACTTTTGTTCATTTCATTTCTCTTAGTTTTCTTCTGTCTGGCCATTCCTCTTATATTCATTTTCTTCCTCTTCCTTCTATCCTTCCTGTCACTCCTATTTATGTTAATTTTCTTCCCCATACTTCTCTTCTTCCTATCTCGTCTACATTTGTTCATTATCTTTTTCCTCTTCTTCCTCTCTGGCTCCTATTTTATTCTTATTTTTTATCTACATTAATTTTTCTTCTCTTCTTCTCCTGAATTCCTCCTGTTTCTTTGACATCTCTTCTTCTACCTTTCACTATACTGCTTAATGTCGAAAATTAGTGCAAATTCCTTGGATCCTTGTTGGTTATCTACCTTACCGGATGTATTTCACTCTCGAAATCCATAACAAATCTATCCCACAAATCCACCTCAGGATGCGCTAGGAAAGCGAGCCGGACGCTCAAACTCCAAAATGTTGCCTCTTGGTCCTTGTGCACTGCTTTGATACATTTCTTTCCTCGAATTCGTGTTAAAGTCGCTTCCATTTGATAGACTCTCGCTCAAATATTGTGATTAATTTCTTGTGCATTTTCACGCCTCCGATGAGCATATTTAGCGGGAAATATAAGGCGATCGATCGATGTGCGGTGTGGAGAATGCAAATTGATGCACATCTTTGCACCCTTATCTCATTTAGCGTAGTGAACCCGGATCTACTTCAAAGGCATTCCACGCGCCGCAATCCAATTCTCGTTCTAACCCTCTGTAATAACTGAGCCAGCCAGAGAGTTAGACCCACCACATAGCGTGTATGATTTGCATTTCGGAGGTTCATTGATCGAATCCCGGCAACTCTTTGCTCCTCGGAATATACCTGCGACAGCTCCAGTCTTTTAAGTCACTGGCTGTGAACCAAAACGGCCGGGGCCCCATTTGCTACAGGAAGGACTGAGTGTTTAGTTGTACTGCGAAGGGAGGAATCACCTAGGTACAACATACCAATATATAGGAGATATCACCGCAGGTTGAAACAACAGCAACTTCAAGTTTACTTAAAATTCATAATTTATTTTACTCTTACTGCATTTTTCGCAATTTCTTTTGTAATTTTTCTCCTTCTCTTCCTCCTCCTCCTCCTCCTCCTCCTTCTTCTTCTTCTTCTTCTTCTTCTTCTTCTTCTTCTTCTTCTTCTTCTTCTCTTTTCCCGTTTCATCTCACTGTCTCCTTCTCTGCCTCATCCATATCCTCTTACCTTTCCGCATTCTCGCCCTCATTACCTCCCTCTCTCTTTCTCTCATCTTAATAATTTCCTGCCTATTGCTGCTCCTATTCTTCTTCAATCCTTCATTTTTTTCTCGTCCGGTTTCTTTTTCTTGCCTTCCACAAACTGTCTTCTTCATTCTACCCTTATTACTCTCTCCTTTTTTCAGTTTTGTTTTCCTCTTCTTATATTCCTCAGATTCTTTTTCTTCGTTCTGTTTCTGAATGTCTTCATTTTATTTCACGCATTTCTTAGTTTCTTTTTCTTCTTCCTCAAATTTCTCAGTTTCTTCCTCTTCATCATATTTTCCAGATTCTTCCTCTGTCTCGTATTTGTTAGATTATTACCCTTCTTCCCCGTATTTCTCAGTTTATCTCTCTTTTTCCTCGTATTTCTGTTTATTCCTGTTCCTCTCATATTTCCCACCTACTTCCTTATATTTCTCAGTTTCTCCTGTTCTTCCTAATATTTCCCAGTTTCTTCCCCGTATTTCTTAGTTTCTCTCTCTTTTTCCTCGAATTTCTCAGTTTCTTCCTGTTCTTCCTCATATTTCCCACCTTCATCCTCATATTTATCAGTTTCTTCCTGTTCTTCCTCATATTTTCCAGTTTTTTCCTAGTATTTCTTAGTTTCTCTCTTCTTTTCCTCACATTTCTCAGATTCTTCTTCTCTTTCTCATATTTATCAGTTTCTCTCTGTCCTAATATTTCTCAGGTTCTTCCGTTCTTTCACTTATTTCTCAGTGTCTACGTTTCTTCTTCAGTTTCTTCATTTCTTCCTCATATTTCTCAGTTTCCTTCTGTTCTTCCTCGTATTTCCCAGTTTCTTCCTCATATTTCTCAGTTTCTTCCTCTCCTAATATTTCTCAGTTTCTTCTGTTCTTTCACTTATTTCTCACTTTCTACTTTCTTCTTCAGTTTCTTCATTTCTTCCTCATATTTCTTAGTTTCTTCCTCTCAGTCTAATATTTCTCAGTTTCTTCCGTTCTTTCTCATATTTCTCAGTTTCTTAATTTCTTCCTCATAGTCTTCAGTTTCTTCCTATCTTTCTCATATTTCTCAGTTTCTGTTGTTCCTAGTATTTCTTAGTTTCATCCTTTGTTTTTCTCTTCTTCCTCCTATTACTCAGCTTCTTTCTCTTACTTCCCAGTTTCTTCCTCTTCTTCATCACATTTTTTAGTTTCTTCCTCTTACTCCCCAGTTCCTTCTTTTCTTCCTCATATTCTTCAGTTTCTTCATATCTTCCTCATATTTTCTCAGTTTCTTCTTCTTATGCCTCACATTTCTTCTACATCCTCGTATTTTCAATTTCTTTCTCATACTTTCCAGTTTCTTCTTCCTCGTATTTCTCAATTTCTTCCTCTTCTTCCTTGAATTTTTCAGTTCCTTCCTCTTCCCCCTCCTAACCCTCAGTTTCTTTCTTTACTGTATCCAAATTTCTTCCGCTGCTTCTCATTTTGCGATCTCTTCTTCTTTCTCATATTTTCCATTTATTTTCTCTCATCATATTCACAGTTTCTTCCTCATCTTAATCCCATTTCTCACGTTTTCTTATTCCAATTGTGTATGTCTTCATCTTTTATTCTATTTTCAAAGTTTCTTTTCTTATAATTTTCAGTTTCTTCTATTTGTTCCTTATACTTCCAACTTTCTTCCTCTTCTAATTTCCAATTTATCCTCTTCTTCGTCTTCTTTTTTCATTTTCTTTTCATTTTTACATCTATTTCTCAATTCCTTGCTGTTCTTTCTATCTGTTAGTCCCTTCCTCGTATTCTCCTACGTGTCTTCCACATCTTTCTCTTACTTCATCTTCTTCTTTCTCCTCTTGCTTTCCCTAGTCTGATTTCCGTTCTATTTTCTCTCTCTTTCATCTTGTTTCTCCTTCTCTTCGTTTTACTTTTCTAGTTTCTCTTCATTCTTCATTATCATCCTTACAGATTTATTAATTTCTTTTTTTCTACTCGTCATTTTTTCATTTCATTTCATTTTATTTTCTTTCTTTTACTCTTTTCGTTTTCTGTTCGCCATTCTTCTCCTTCATGATAGTCTTTACCTGGTCAAATATCAGGAATTGTAATTTTCGGGCGTTCTAGTTGTTATCTGTCTTGCTGTACTTTTTTCACTCGTACATAGAACCATAGTGACCTGCATTGAGATTAAATAACTTTTTTTCAGAATTACCATCAGCTTGTATTACTGACAAATTTTGAAATTGTAATTGATCACATGGTGTAATAGTTTACTTAATATCTTCTTAAAATATCTACACTCTGTTCAGACACGATGACATGATCACATGGTGTAATAGTTTACTTAATATCTTCTTAAAATATCTACACTCTGTTCAGACACGATGACATGATCACATGGTGTAATAGTTTACTTAATATCTTCTTAAAATATCTACACTCTGTTCAGACACGATGACATGATCACATGGTGTAATAGTTTACTTAATATCTTCTTAAAATATCTACACTCTGTTCAGACACGATGACATGATCACATGGTGTAATAGTTTACTTAATATCTTCTTAAAATATCTACACTCTGTTCAGACACGATGACATGATCACATGGTGTAATAGTTTACTTAATATCTTCTTAAAATATCTACACTCTGTTCAGACACGATGACATGATCACATGGTGATAATGACAGAGAATAGAACTGTAAGATTAGCAGTGGAATCAGAACTTCTTGGAATAAATTGTGTATCACGTTCCATGAACATCGCAAAATCTGTCCGGTATCGAAGCCTGTCCGTCAGCTGACAGAGCTGACATATGTCGCTTTTGCCCTGACCGCTGCGGTTGTTGTCTACAGAATCTTGCAGTCTAAGAAGGAAAGATGGTTTTTAAAAGTCTTGTCGGTAGCAGAGAGCTACTCCCCATGTAACCGAATTAAAAAGCCGTGTCGTATGTTGCTCACAGCTGTGTCCTCTCTCCCCCACTACGCCGCCGCTGCTTCTGCACTCTTATTACCCAGCAGTCTTCACTCGGTGACAAATGATGAACGAATTTTTAGCGTCTTCTTTCTAAAACAGTTATTATTCTTTTTTTACTCCCAGCTTCGTGGAAAGAAAGAAAAAAGAAGAAAATAATTCTATTGAACTGAAATGTTCCTCTACTGTAACAGCCCTTGTCAACGTTTTTTAACTCTGGAGGAACCCTTCAAATAATCTTTAAGTCTTAGGGAACTCCTGCTCAAAATTTATATCAACAGCTCACGGTAGATTGCAGGCTGTTAGTGTTGTGAATAAAATCTTCTGACTTGGGATAGGCTTCTATTATAAACCTTATTTAGATTTTACTATTTCATTGCGAAATTATTATTAGGCTATTATTATTATTATTATTATTATTATTATTATTATCATCATCATCATTTTTACTATTATTATTAATGATATTATGCTTGATTTGCATAATACACGTCACTGTTCGTTAACAGAAAACCACAATTTAAGTCACACAGAGTTAGTGTGCACTCATAGTTGGTTGCTTGACGGTTGTCAGCCCATTTTGAGGTCTGTGGATATAGAGGGAAAAATTGGATCGGTGTCTGGTTGAGTTCCCGGGTAGCTCAGTTGGGAGAGCGTTAGTACGTTTAACCAAAGGTCCCGGGTTCGATACCCGGCCCCGGAACAATTTTTCCCTGGAAATTATTCCATTCAACTTCACAGGGAGTTATACCTGAAAGCTTGATTTGCGATATTATTCACAATTACCCAATTCAACAGGCATACTAAATTATATTCGCTCTTAAATACATTCTAATAAGCAATATTAAATAATTAGAGGTACAGTATGTTTTCAGATTAGTTTAATGAATTGATTTTCTCTTAATATGTTATACAGTCACTATATTTAAATATCTAAATAATTATATTTTACTTTAAAATGTAACAGGACCACCATTAACGAAGATATACAAATTATGTAAAATTTAATGACAATACAGACATGCATGCATGCATACATACATACATACATACATACATACATACATACATACATACGTACGTACGTACGCACAGTCGTCCTGAGAAGCGTAGTTGGTATAGCGTTGGTCTTCTATGCTCGAGGTTGCGGGTTCGATCCCGGAATTTAAGTGTGTTTAAATGCGACAGGCTCATGTCATTAGATTTACTGGCATGTAAAAGAACTCCTGAGGGACAAAATTCCTGCAAACCGGCGACGCTGATATAACCTCTGCAGTTGCGAGCGTCGTTAAATAAACCATGATTTTTAAAAAATCCATACATACTTACATACATACATACCTACATATTTACATACTTACATACTGTACATACATACATACATACATACATACATACATACATACATACATACATACATACATACAATTTTATTGTATTTTACTTTATAAATGATTTGTTTCAGAAATTATCTTTACATACGTAAAGTATTTAGATTAACTGATAACTTAGATAAGTTTCAATAATAATATTTCATAATGTATCTATTATTATTATTATTATTATTATTATTATTATTACTCCTCTTCATGTTTCACTTCCTTTTGACGTTTCTTCTCTTATCCTTACTTTTACTCGTTGTTTCATATAAAGATCGCTGAACAGTATTCTTCTCTTTCCAATCCACGTCAATTTTCTTTAGAATTCCCATCAGTTTATTCTAAACCACACTGTCAAATGCTTTTTCTAGGTACACAAATGCTATATACACTTCTTTATTCATCTGTAGGTATCTTTTGCCGATTGTTCATAGCAGTGCAATTGCATCCCTTCTTGAAGACAACTACTTTTCATTTTAGAATTAAACGTCGATTAGTATTTAGAATTATTTTTGTATATCTGTTAATTATAAATCTGGTTCAGTGGAAGAAAAAGCCTCAAGGCCATAATTATGTGAGGTAAAATTGTTATTATTATTATTATTATTATTATTATTATTATTATTATTATTATCTGTCACGAAATGTGAGAGAAAAGGATTCTCTCAATGTCACAATGTAGGTCAGTCTTTTTCTAAAATTCACTCATTCCTTGCGAAAATTTTGTGTTTGTCTCTTATCCAATGAGAATGATTATCTATCGATGTTTTCGTCCAAGGTCTACTTATGTTTTCGGTAATAAGATAATAATTACACTTTTCCACTCTAGACACACAAATTACTGTGTAGTCCTCCCTTATTGTGGGGTTAACACGACTCAGTATCCCATAAGTGGTTTTTCTCTGCTCCACTAAATCCTATGCTATGTTTGATATCCGCTTGGTATCATTTAACCCACATGCGTGCTACACGTCCTGCCAAGTCACAATTAAAGTACTACAAAACCACAAAGCACTACATTGGTCAATTTTATATAATCCCCTTTGCCCCCCTTTTAATTCGTGTCACTTGGGCTTTTATAACTCGTTGTATTAAAACACATAGTGGACACAGAGTTACCCAACAAGTGTTATATGGATACTAAAAACCAAAAGTGATATTGGCAGAGCGACAGTGTGGATTTTGGGGGATGAAATCGGGATGGAGGGTAGGTGAGAGGAGTAGGGGGAGGCATGCGGTACAAAAATTGCACACTTTTATAATTGATTTATTAATTAAAACACATAGCTGCTGATGATTACAACAGCAGCGACCTGAAAAATATATTGTCTATCTTTTAATCTAATAATAAACATTGCAATGGCGGCAGTGGCAGTGGTGGCAGCGGGGGGATCGGGGACGTATGTGTAAATAACTGGATACGCTTTCATGTGGCCGTTGGTAGAACAACAGTAGCATTTACTGGTACCCTGTTTGAAGTTGCAATATTTGCTCTTTCCCAATCGATAGGTGCAGCATAGTTGCATCGCGAGCTCTATTCATATTGCTCCCACCCCAACCCCTTCACATTTCGGGGCGTACAAAGACAACTACTGCTGTGGGCGCAAGGGTAGAAGGGGGTGGGAATGCGTTAGTCATCCCCCGCTTGGTGATAGAGAGAGATAGACATGGGGGTTGGGTGGATTTGAAGAGAATAATATTACCACCCCCTTTATATTCTACTACTCTTCCTACCCCAAACCCCTAAAATTTTTACCTGAACTATAGCGAAGGGGTTGAGAAAGGGAGTCGATTCTCATATCATGTTTGTCGCATGTAAGGGTAAGTTTTCCCGAGTGACTGTGAACCACGTCATAGTGGTGCATGCAGGTCAGTAAAATGTTATTGCAAAAGATTAAAGGAGGTAGAAGGATTTAGTGAAGAGCTGTTTTCAGAACATGGAAGGGGTGACAGTAGGAGGAAGAAGAATAAAGTCCGGAAGATTTGCTGATATATCTTCCTTAAATTCAATTCAATTTATTTGGCCATTAGACATACAGTTTTAGGATAATTTCGAGGGAAAAATTGTTCCGGAGCCGGGTATCGAACCCGGGACCTTTGGTTTAACGTACCAACGCTCTACCACTGAGCTACCCGGCAACTCTAACCGACAACGATCCAATTTTTCCCTCTATATCCACAGACCTCAAAGTGGGCTGACAACCAACTTCGAGTGCACACTAACTCCGTGTGACTTAAATTGTGGTTTTCTGTTAACGAAGAGTGACGTGTATTATGCAAATCAAGATTTCAGGTATAACTCCCTGTAAAGTTGATTTGAATAATTTCGAGGGAAAAATTGTTCCGGAGCCGGGTATCGAACCACTGTTCGTTAACAGAAAACCACAATTTAAGTCACACGGAGTTAGTGTGCACTCGAAGTTGGTTGCTTGACGGTTGTCAGCCCACTTTGAGGTCTGTGGATATAGAGGGAAAAATTGGATCGGTGTCGGTTAGAGTTACCGGGTAGCTCAGTGGTAGAGATTTGGTACGTTAAACCAAAGGTTCCGGGTTCGATACCCGGCTCCGGAACAATTTTTCCCTCGAAATTATTCAAATCAACTTTACAGGGAGTTATACCTGAAATCTTGATTTGCATACAGTTTTAGGCTTCGTCAGAATACATTGAAAAACATATAAAAACATTTTTAAAAACACTAATAAAAGAAACAGTAAAATTTAAATAATACAACGAAAACATTAAATAATTTGAAACTTTTAAATTAAAGAAAACTAACTAAATTGCAATTAAACTTATTTATCAAAATACAATTTCATACAAATTTGTGTTGGAAAACTCAGCAACAGAATAAAAAGGATTATGTAGGCCTAATAACCAATTGTAAAAATCTAGTTTTGAAGCTATTGATTGGTAATTTATAATATTTACTTGGGAGCTTATTATATAATTTCATCCCCATAATTAAAAAGTTTGTGTTGCTCTTGTGTAATCTACAATATGGAATATTAATTTCTTCACTATTTCTAATTTCATGATCTTATAGATTGGCCACTAATGTGTAAAGTACTAAATCATATATATATATATATATATATATATATATATATATACAAATTTAGTCGATCTGGTTGGCAAGTTGGTATAGGGCTGACCTTCTATGCCCAAGGTTGCGGGTTCGATCCCGGGCCAGGTCGATGGCATTTAAGTGTGCTTAAATGCGACAGGCTCATGTCAGTAGATTTAATGACATGTAAAACAATTCCTGCGGGACAAAATTCCGGCACATCCGGCGACGCTGATAGAACCTCTGCAGTTGCGAGCGTCGTTAAATAAACCATAACAATTTTATATACAAATTTATGATTGTTAAAATCCGAGATTGTCTGAAAAGTGGCCGACAATGTTCCAGATAGCAGAGATTATGATACTAAAGAATATGTTACTGAAGCTAAATGACTGCTGAAAGCATTATAGGATGAAAGTACATGTAAACAAGATGAAGACCTTGGTTATCGAAAGAAAAATAAAGAACGTAAATGTGCGAATTAGAAATGAGGCAGTAGAACAAGTGAAGAGCTTCATATATTTGGAGTGTACTCAGCAGAGACCGGAAGTTTAGGCATTATGAATCATTAAAATAGGCAGGCAAAAAAGGTATCATAAATAGCTAAAATAGGCACGCAAAAAGGCATTATAAATAGCTAAAATACGCAATAAAAAGCAATTACGAAAACCTTGCACTAGAGCCACAACCTGATATAATATATTCTTAAAGAGAAATTATCTACGTTTATAGCAAAGTATGTTTTATTGATTTCGTTTCTAAATAATATGTTTTTAGGTTATGATTTACAACATCATTGTGTCACAAATATGAAATACTAGTATTATTAGTGTCTGATTATTGTAATATACAGAGTGTTTCAAAAATAGAGCGCATAATTTCAGGTATGTATTCCCCATATGTAGGCAATACAAAAAGTTCATTACAACATATGTCCTAAAATGTTTGATTTCCGAGTTATGGCCTTCAAAACAGTGATATTCACCGGAAAGGTTTTCTTTCCGCAGTTTGTTGCCTTTACAGCAGATGTTCAAAATGTCCACCGCCTGCTTGAATACAGCCCTCATATCGATGTCTCATGGCCCTGCAAACACGATCCCAAATTCCACGTATTTCCTCACAATCTGCCACAATTCGATTCCGAAGGGATTCCATGTCAGGCACCGGAGACGAATACACCAATGATTTTAAATAGCCCCACAAATAGAAATCGATAGGGTTCAAATCAGGTGAGCGTGGAGGCCAAGCAATTGGGCCACCTCTACCTATCCGTCGATCAGGGTACTTCTCCTGGTACGAACGATGAGCCAGCGCAGCATTGCCGTCCGCCTTACCGTACATGAAGTGCACATCTGCCAGCTCCTGATTTTAGTACATGTCGCACAGTACGACGCCAAACACAACACTCAATGTATCCTTCGTCTCGGAATTAACTGTCAGAGTGTCCTCTGTTTATATCTTCTGTCACGACACATACCTGCGGGAAGAAAAACTTTCCGGTGAATATCACTGTTTTGAAGGCCATAACTCGGAAACCAAGCATTTGCGGACACATGTTGTGTTGAACTTTTTGTATTGTCTACATATAGGGAATACATGTCTGAAATTATGCCCTCTATTTTTGAAACGCCCTGTATAGGTAATCGACGTTGTATGCAATGGATGGGGAAAGGAACTGGCCACTCTACCACATTATCTCCTGGTCTAGTTGTCTCATAAGTGGTGCCTTGTTGGTATTACTTATGAAATTGAGACCTGTCTTCGGACAATTTACTAAACAACAATAGTATTATTAGTAGTTCATCTTTATCTGTTTCATTACTAGTATTGACACTTGTAGGAGGTTACCTTGAATATTAAATTTTATAAAAATGTTTCATACATCTTGATTACACAACTTTTAACTCTGTATCACTTCGGAATATGTATGCTAAGACTTTCTTGTGTTAAATTCTAACGTACCTTGTTTACATGTTTCGACCTTTTATGGGTCATCCTCAGAACTGGTCGTTGTTAGTCTTGGCGCCTTTTGTTTTGTTTCCTGTGAGGGTGTGTTCGTGTGGTGTAATGTAGAGTCAAAGAGTGTGTGTGTTCTGAAATTGAGTTGTGTGTTGAGAACTTCGTTGTGGTGTGTTTTCGTGTGTCTGTATATTTCACATGCTTCTATTTCTACATAGATTAGTCAGGCAGATCATTTCAAACACGTTACAAAGAACACATCACAGCCATAACAAAATTACAAAACACTTCCACATATGCAGAACACATCAGAAATGCTGACCACACCCACAGAGACATCGACACAGACATGGAAATACTACACATCCAACCAAAAAGACAGAAACTAAACACACTAGAATAATATGAAATATACAGACACACGAAAACACACCCCAACGAAATTCTCAACACACAACTCAATTTCAGAACACACACTCTTTGACTCTATATTACACCACACGAACACACCCTCACAGGAAACAAAACAAGATGCGCCAAGACCAACAACGACCAGTTCTGAGGATGGCCCATAACAGGTCGAAACATGTAAACAAGGTACGTTAGAATTTAACACAAGAAAGTCTTATCATACGTATTCCGAAATAAAAAAAATTATTTAAGAACAAAATATTTCCTGAAGGTATAGGTGAAAGATTCAGTCTATGTTGTTGATGTAGGTCTTTAAAACATTCCAGTAAAAGAATCATGCAGATATTTAATAAATTGTAAGTTATATTTTATTATGTAAATGCTTTACAGTTGTAAAAAGAATTATGCAGCTTTGATATTATTTTTACAGGTAATTTTTAGCTATTTTAATATTCTGATTAGTGTTCTATAAAGTGTAATATATGTACTGGTATATTAAGCACGAAAATGTTTGCTCATTTAGCTTTTATAGTAGCTGACATATAAAAAGAACTAATTTCACTAAATTTTTGCAGACCAATGGTATATCTCTCCCCTTAAGCTAAAAGGAAACCCCTCTTTGGGTAATAATGTAAATCTTCATAACCTTCAAATAAGAGATATTAAGAAAAATTAAAGATCTGGCTTTATTACGGCCTTATGCTTTCAGGTTTTCTGTACAATTGTGAGGTGCGTAGTAATTTTTACACAAATTTTCAGGTCGTGCGGTGTTACCGCTGAGCTCTGACAATATCGACGACGCCCCAGGGGAGTCTTCCCGTTGTTTAGATGCGGGGATGTGTGTCCGCGCTAATCATTTAATATCGACAGTCGACAATTATTATATTCCTCCCCTAACCCTTTTTAATCCCTCGCCCCACTTCGTCCCTAGCCCGCCTTTTTTCCATCTCAAAGCCGCCTTTTTCTAGAATATCCAATACAATATATGAAATGAAACGAAAACCAATACATGTGCGAGCATCGTAGTAAAGGGGTTTGTGTCAGAATTATTATTATAGGATATTGCAACGTTTTTGAAGGGACTAAGTAAACGTAAAAAAAAAAAAAAAAGCGGATACATTTTGTTTTCCACCTTGCTTGTGTTGTTTTCTGTATTATGCTTCTATCAGCAGATAAAAATGTTGATAATTAATAAAGGGACGGCATTTTAATACGCCGCCCCCTTCTCCTCCAGTAACAAAGAATTTTTATCGCATATTTCAGCCGCAGAGCCCATCTAATCTTGAATTTCGATTCACATGCACGAAAGAATAATCTGGATGGGAACATTGCGGGGTGTACAACTCCCCCGCAGAACAAGGAATTCCATCCCCGCGTCTAAAATTAGGGTTAAAAACGCATATGAGGAGATCTGTAATATCAATCTCTACCCCATCGATGGGGAAATAAACGGGCGTAAGAACTAACTTGCGGTTTATTCAGACGAGATAATGCACTGTAACACATGGGGATTCGTATGGGGCTCAGAGACTAGGAAGTAAATAATTGAATTGTGAAGTCAGGGCTCCTTGCTGACCCCACGCCATTGCAAGCCCATCTAGGGCGCAGTTGAGTCATAGTGTACTTGCGTAATAAAGATTGTTTTCTTCTTGTAATAATTAGGATTTCAAATATGCCAAAAAATATATCGTCACTTGAATGCAAGAACTAGGTAACTCGAAATTTGTGTTTTTTGGTTATCTCTTTTATAGAATAGAAAAAAATCGCACAAAATGTAATGCAAGAACTAGATAACTGATCGAACGATACCAGCGACATCTACTTTCCAATGAAACAAATAGGTAAAAGAAAACGAGACATATTCCTCAGTGCAATAAATAAGTAAATAGGCAATGTCACAAAATATGAAAAATCAAGTTACCTAGTTCTTGCATTCAGGCGACGATATGATATAGCATACAGATCCATAAATGGAAAATGAAGCACGGAGAAAAATAACTTTCGCTTGATTGAAAGAAGGAAATGCGTTCTAATCAGAAGTGGTGACTTTAATTTTAAAATTAAAAATTCTTCTGATTTATGTGAGGAAATATATTATACGCCTTCCAAGGATTTATGGTTTTAATTTTTTATATTAATACTTGTGATACCTAGAAGTGGTGACATTAAATTTGAAATTAAAACTTCAATTGATTTAGGGAAGAAAGAGCAATAGTAACAGATATGAATGGCAATAGGGAGGAAATTAAACGCAGAATAAATATGGGAAATGCCTGTTAATATTCGATTGAGAAGCTTTTGTCATCTAGTCTGCTCTTAAAAAACCTGAAAATTAGAATTTATAATACAGTTAAGTTATATTCCCGGTTGTTCTGTATGGTTGTGAAACGTAGACTCTCACTTTGAGAGAGGAACAGATGTTAAGGGCGTTTGAGAATAAGGTGATTAGGAAAATATTTGGGGCTAAGAGGGATGAAGTTACAGGAGAATGGAGAAAGTTACACAACGCAGAACTGCACACATTGTATTTCTCACCTGATATAATTAGGAACATTAAATCCAGACGTTTGAGATGGCCAGGGCATGTAGCACTTATGGGCGAATCCAAAAATGTGTATAGAGTGTTAGTTGGGAGGCCGAAAGGAAAAATACCTTTGGAGAGGCCGAGACGTAGATGGGAGGGTAATATTAAAATAGATTTGAGGGAGGTGGGTATGATTATAGAGACTGGATTAGGATTAATCTTTCTCAGGATAGGGACCAATGGTGGGCTTATGTGAGGGCTGCAATGAACCTCCGGGTTCCTTGCCTCAGAGCGGTGACTTCAATTTCGAAATGAAAGCTTCAACTGCCTTAGACCAGCAAATATACTATAATTATGTAAAAGTGGTTATTTTAGTTTTGAAATTAAAGCGTCAACTGCTTCAGGCTAGAAAATATATTATCCTAGAAATAGTTACTTTAATTTGGAATTTAAACTTTATCTGATATATTAAAGAAAATGTGTTATATCCATAAATGATAATTTCAATTATGAAATTAAAAACTTCAACAGATTGAGGCCAGAAAACGTGTTATTATAGAAGTGGTGATTTTAACTTGAAATGAAAACTTTATCTGATTCATGCAAGGAAATGTGTTATACCTAAAAATAGTAGCGCTAATGTTAATTTGAATTTAATATCCAATTTTTTGCAAGGAATTTTTGTTACATCTAGAAATAGTGACGTGTTGTTCAGGTATTCTGTTACAGAATTTCAAATCCTTTCTGGATTAAACGTACTGGGAGTTCATTGAAACTTATACGCAGCCTTAATTAATCGTTGTCCGTCGAGTGGAGCCTCACATCGGCGGAACACCGCATAAAAATTTCAGTAGATACATATTAGTGAATGTATTCTAGTTAATTAATACCAATAAATATGAGCTGCGAAATAAGGAAATGGGTAAACTGAAGAAATAGGCAAGAAGTAAGCAAAATTTTCATGCATAACTGTGTAAATGTATAGATAAAGAAAACAATAATAATAATAATAATAATAATAATAATAATAATAATAATAATAATAATAATAATAATAATAATAATAATAATAATAATAAATTTGAACAGGGAACATCTTCTCCATGTAAGGAGATTCGTAAACACAATTATTGAAGTACAGGGAACAAGCATCCCTTCTTGTAACAAACGTTGAATGGCCAAGCTTCAAGGGAGAGAATAGATTTTATGCCAGCCACAACAATAGTTGTGTAGCAACCCTCCTCTACCTCCCAAAAAGTTCTAACCAACCCCTCGGATCAGTCTAATAAAAGCTTGTGATTTCTACATAGGAGGAAAAGAAAGGAACAGATATATATATCTAAGCATAAAAAGTTTCAAATTTCGTTCGTTCATCCTCCGCCCCCACACTAAGATTTAATTTTCGTTTTCGCATCATTTCTGTCTCTCTCTCTCTCTCTGTTGCTCCCTCTTCTTATTGAGGGACTCATAAAACGATTCCTCTTTATCTTCCCTCCCTTCTTAGCTCTTACTATGCACGAACCTGTCCGCGTAGTACAATTAGATTCTTGTCTTTTGTTCCTCTAACAAACAATTATTCGTTTCGCGGGCCGTTCCATTGCTTTCTGAAGGTATACTAAGTTCAGAACAAAGTTGAAATCCCAATAGCAATGCAGTCGTCACTCTTTATTGCCCATATTTCAGTTTCTAAACTAGTCTGAATTAAATTCTGCATTATACAGTGTGTCCCACATGCTCTTCAAATTTTCGGTTACTTGAATAATTTGTTCAAAAAGGTTATTTAATGACGTTCTATGAACTGCGAAGTTATCTGACCTCGATATTATTGGTGGTTGCAGATGGTATTGACAATATGAGTAAGTTGAAAAGCCGTGTGACTACATGGCATTCTTCTTGCAGTAAAGGAAAACTTCGTAAAACAAGCGTGTATTCCACACAGGCTAAATTCAGATTCATACCCAATTTCAGCATCCCAACACGAGTCCAGCTCGTTAAACCCTTATGACGCTCTTGGCGATATTTGATTAATGAATATAATATATAATGCAAGGAGTTCAGAAACTCATCCTCCGTGTTGACAGTGTGTTTCTATAACCTCATACACTTAAATATGAAGAGTTCGCGGGAAAAGATGAATGTCACATTTCTGTTAAGGATTAGATAATGATCTAATTGAGTCTATAACTGCAATATGTAGTGCTGTTTCTATAGAAAATAAAGGTAAGGATTATTGTATTCGTGGTGATAATTCTCCTTTCTACCATTTTTCATAAGAACAACATTAAATTTCGTAGTGATTCATTGAATTAGATGATGACATCAATCTTAACAAAACTGTGACATTCATCGTTTTTCCCGCGAACTCTATATATGTGAAAAGTGGCAGAAAAATAAAAAATGAATTGGTGTAGCGTATCATAAATTACTGTATTGTTTGTTTATTTATTTTTTTATCATATTGAAGTAAAGTATGCATTAAAATGTCTCATCTTCCCCTGAAATTGGCAAATATTTGACGATGGACTGAAATATTTATGTCTAGTCATATTCTGCTTTATGTACTTCGTTGAATTATATTTGTGTTATACGAAGTGTCCCACACATTCTTTCAATTCTGATAGTTTAATATAGTAGAACAAGAAATGATTGACAACAAAATAGTGTAAGATATTCATAATGCTATCTTACAGTTATGTTAAAATGAACTACGCGTTATATAGAGTGTCCTATAAACCTACAACATTTGCTGTGGTTTATTAATTCGTATGTCTTTACTTCACCACATTACGTATGTTAAAATGCAATGCATAATCCCCTTTGTTTCAAATTATTATTCTAGGTGGAACAAGAAATATCTGGATTGGTAAAAGATACGATTTGATTGATTTTGTGACTATACTTGTATAAAATGTTCCCGAATTTCTGTTTAACTCAATACATTAATCTACCTATACCACACGAAAAACTTGCATTTAATATGATTAATACATTTCATTCTCGTCTGTATTTCTAATTATGTGGCAGAAGTTTTCAGAGTACAAAATAAATAATAGACTGTAAGTACAATTAACATTACCGGTATTTTAAATTTTGCTCCTCAAAGAATTGCTTCAACTCAATTTAAATCGACTGTACGAAATGAAATGGTTACGATTGGTATTAAAGTTGTGATATTCGGTTTGTTTTCCCCTGTAAGGGAAACAGAGTCATCTAGCGGTGGGAGTGGCTAATCTCAAAAATCTATTCTTGTTGATGTCGACGTCTCTTTCTTCTTCAGTTTTTTGATAGCCCCCACTTTAAGCAAGGCATCAAATCCCCCTAGGTGTAGGATTATTTTAATGTGGTTTAAATCCCATAGAGTCATTACGGCTTTAAATCATTCGTTTTTTCTTTTAAATTATTATGAAAAGTATATTTTTATATCGTGGTGAGATACTACAATGGAAACGTATCTTTCGGTAAAAGAAAGGTTTTTGTTGCTGAAGATGGAATCCAAATCCCAATAAGGTGGAATTGGTTGTAATCAAAATCAATATTACTGTAAGATTTTATTTTGATATTCTCAGTTCTTCAAACGTAATTCAAGCAATTCTCCGCAATTATCTCTTTATCCTAATACTTATCGTTTCTTTTAGTTGGTTATTTAACGACGCTGTATTAACTACGAGGTTATTTAACGTCGATGAGATTGGTGATAGCGAGATCGTATTTGGCGAGATGAGGCCGAGGATCCGCCATAGATTATCTGGTATTCACCTTACGGTTGGAGAAAACCTCGGAAAAAACCCAACCAGATAATCAGCCCAATAATAATAATAATAATAATAATAATAATCATCATCATCATCATCATCATCATCACCAATCTGAAGATCTAATAGAATACTATTAATTTACTAGACAGAATTTTAAGCCATACTAAGCACTTCTTAATAATGTTATATGTCTTAGGAAGGCATTTTAAAATTTTGCTTATACATTTTTTCATAAATTTCTTAAGGTGTTAGGTACAGCCTACAGTAGTACAATTTTTGGAAATATTCAACATTTTTCCCTCTATTACTGTATCTTGTACAATAATGAAAATTAGCATGTGTAAAACACTGTCCTTCTGCTATATGAAAAAAAATATATTTTTACCATTTAAAAATAATTATTTATATTTTTTTCTTTCAAAATTCAGAATTGTGGCAGTTCACTGTGCAGTGATGAAGCATTTCCCTAATAACTCATAAACTTGTTAACTTTGTCATGTTTTCTCTCTCTTTTATTTTATTGCTGAAACTCGTATTTACAACACCATCCTCTTTCAAATGCATTCCTTAACAATTTTTTTTATTTTGTATCAGAAGAAAATACTGATATTTCACCATTTTTAAAATTAATTTATTTTTTATCAGACAATCTATCAAAGGTAGAGAAGTGATCTTGCATCATATTGTAGATATGACATGCATAAATACACACAAAACATTTCATCACAGAATGATGTATAGTTTTTGAGTTGTGCGAAAAATGCTTCATCACTGTACAGTGAACTGAATTTTGAAAAGAAAAAAATTTAAATATTTTTTTAAAATTGTAAATTGCTTTTCATATAGCAGAAGGACGGTGTTTTAAATATACTAATTTTCATTTTTGTACAAGATACAGTAATGGAGGAAAAAATGTTGAATATTTCCAATTTTTTTTTTTTTTTTTTTTTTGCTGTAAGCTGTATCCTAGATCATATATGTAACAGATATGTCAGGCTTATAGGCTTTGAGGTTAACAACTTTTGTCAGGTTTACTACGCTGCCATCTAGTTGTTACATAAGAAGTCACGTCATAATTCCCATTTGAATTGCATTAGCGACTGTGCTGCCATCTCGTGTTCGTTTACGGCGGACGGGTAGCGATCCTGGCGGTTGTTTTCTTCAAAGTGCTGCCGATTTTAACGTAGCGAGGAGTTATCTGTTACATATATGATCTAGGGCTGTATCTAATCCCTTAAAACAAATATATGAAAACTACATACTGTACTATTATAAAATTACCGTAATTTTCCTTAATGTTAATACAATTAAAACATAATAATTATACACGTGTTCATATTATGTCAGGAATATAATGCTCTGTAAACGGTAAAATTGTACGAGTAGTGTATCTACTTCTCACAATTTCTGAGAAAATGTATCTTTAATATGAACAATTAAATACTTTTGAGAAAGTCTCCTTTAAAGCGAGTTTTATATTTACAAAAATACATTTACATTTTATGCAATAATAAGCTGTAAGTACGTATTCCTGTTGCTTAGCTGTATTCCCATCACCTCCTCCCGTTTGTCTCTGTGTGACTATAGTAGTTGATACACAAATATCAGATGACATAAACCCATTATTGTCATTCAAATATACACTTCTGTTGTATCTTTTGTTTCGTTGTGACTGCATTTAGTCACGGATGTCTGCAATTTTCTTTTATTTGTCATGGAAACAAGCGAGAGTGAATTGTTTTTCTGGACAATTGAAAGTTCAATACGAGGGAGATTTTTATCAATCCTCGTGTCAGTTGGCAACTCTAATAGCACGCTCAATTGTTGTCTGTTATATTTTTATAGAAAGCATGGGAAAATAAAAAAAAAACAGTATATCCCTTTCCGGCTTTCATCACGGGGAGGTTTAGCTAGATACGATCCGATCTAAAATGATATACCACCCCCTGCGTCAGTGACAGCCCTGAAACATAAGGATTTAAAGCTCAATCGTACCCTCTCGACAATCCCCCCTACTCTTGAATCTTTATTTCAAACCGTCTTACTTGTCTCTTTCATTGACATACGCATTTTGGTTCAATTTCACATTAAAAATCCATCAGGCTACAAAGATACAAGCCCTTTTGTATAGTGTTAGTTTTAAGTGTTTGTTACTGGTGGTCTTACTTTAGCTAAAAAGAGTATTATATTTTTTTTTTCTCGGCTTAAATATCTTGGTTTTGTGTAAGGACAGAAGCTTGCTGTGGGGTACACAGTACAATGACAGACCAGGTTGCTGTTGTGTTATATGATTAATGTTCTGCGCAGAATTTTTTTTAAAGGAAAACTTCTCACTCACCCCCTAGTAGTAAAGTTCACTCCCCCCTTGAAATATAGACAACACCTCGTACGTTACTGTTGTGTTGACTGTGTGGGTCAGGCGTTTTCTACTTCCCTAGAACTTATCAGCTACATATAAGTATGAACCTTCAACCCATCCCCTACCCCAACTGCCTCAATGACTCTAGTTTCTCTATACCCCCTCCATCCCTCTTTTACCCTCATCTCCTTTCTATCCTACCCTAAAAATATCCACCCTCTGCCATCCGGCTGTGTTCTTCAACCCCCTCGCACTGTTCTGCGGCGTGGAGTTGCTTTCCCGGCCATTCATCACTCAAGTTGGAACCTGTCACTGATGAAAATTAACTCGCCAAGAAAATCTGTGGGATAGGCCCGTGGACCGCACCAGAGGCGTTGCGAGCGAGCCAAAAACTTCTTTTTTATATCCCTCTATTAACTTAAGCAGAAGAGATGCCACATCTATAAATAGCAAAGGTTTTTATACAACGTGGTGTAGATGCAGTAATTGCAACAGTGAAAGTTGTCGCGTTCATATTTCAAATAATGACAAAGTTTATGGGTAAAAATGATTCGGAAATAATATGCTTCTTAGAGGTTCCTGACGTTTTTTTTTTCAAACACTATCTCTGTACCTCGCAATTATTTTAGCTTTTCACTATGTAGAATAATAACATTGTTTGCCAGTTCTGAACTTATTAACATTCTATCCATCACACAAGTTTTACTTCACACACTAAAGGTACGGTCACACGTCGCTACTTTTGCAGCGCTGCAGTACAAAAAACTGCGCAACTCTTGTACTGCGACGTGTGAACAACGGTGCAACCCGAAAAGTAGCGGCTGCCGAACCTGCTGCCCGCTACTTTTCCATGCTGCTCGCAGCGACGTGTGAACAGGGTTCTCAGAGTTGCAGCCGCAGCATTTTTGATATCGGTTTTGTTGAAACTTTTGCTGCGGTTGCGACCAGTGTTGCCACCCAAATGTGTCAATGATACTTTTATTGTTTGGATGTATTTTAATGTTAGATGTGATGAAAATAAATTATTTGTAACAGTTATTAAATGCACAACACAGTCTGAGCATATTTTCTGACGACATAATTCACTTTTTTAATTTTCTGTAGCGTAGTTTCAAACAGGAGGGTTGCCAACATTGATTAGGTGAATATGCTGTTGGTTATCATTTAAGTATATAGGCATTTTAAAAAGCTTTATAGTAAAAATAATGCCAATTTCTGAATACTAGTTAGGACAGAAAAGCAAATAATAGATAAGTAAGCTTTCGCATGAGTTTATTAATAATGCGAACATAACCACAAAATGTATATTGAGAAGTCAACACGGAGATGGAAACCTGCAGCATGACTGCGGCTGCAAAAGTAGCGCCTTGTGTGTAAACAGACTCGCAACCTCCAGTTGCAACTTTTGCAGCACTCGGGTTGCGTAGCACGAAAAGTAGGGTGCAGCGCGCTACTTTTGACTTACGTGTGAACACGACACGCAACTTTTGCAGCTGCAGTACAAAAGTTGTGCAGCAAAAGTAGCGACGTGTGATTGTACCTTAATACACTAGAATTAGCTGTTATGGGTTGCATTTTAGCCTGAAAGATTCCTTACAGAGGGCTAAGTTGATCTCTGAGACGCTCTATGACTTACAATCAGATGAAAAGTATTAAAAGAGAAAATCCTCTGCTTTCATATTTCAAATAATGACATCACTTATGGGTAAAACTGACTCGGAAATAATATGCCTCTTAAACATTCCTAATCTTTTTCAAACCTTAAATCTACCTCGCAAGCCACCGGCGTGGATCAGTCAGTTAAGACGCTGAAGTTGCGGACGGGCGCGGGTTCGATCCCCGCTTGGACCAATTATCTGGTTGGGTTTTTTCCGAGGTTTTCCCCAACCGTAAGGTGAGTGCCAGGTTATCTATGGCGAATCCCCGGCCTCATCTCGCCAAGTACCATCTCGTTGTCACCGATCTCATCGACGCTAAGTAACCTAGTAGTTGATACAGCGTCGTTAAATAACCACTAAAAAACTCTACCTCGCAGCACGTATGGGCGAATCCAGAAATGCATATAGAGTGTTAGTTGGGAGGCCGGACGGAAAAAGACCTTTGGGGAGGCCGAGACATAGATGGGAGGATAATATTAAAATGAATTTGAGGGAGATGGGGTATGATGATAGAGACTGGATTAATCTTGCACAGTATAAGAACCGATGGCGGGTTTATGTTAGGACGGCAATGAACCTGCGGGCACCTTGAAAGCCATTTGTAAGTAAGTAAATTTACTTCGCAATTATTTTTAGCTTATCACTATGTGGAATAATAAACTTGTTCGCCAGTTCTGGACTCATTAACATTGCATCCATCAGTTAAGTTTTTGTTTATACAGATGAGAAGGTAGAGCTCCCATGAGTTCTAAACTTATGCACTAGAATTATCTGTTATGGGTTGCATTTTAGCCTGAAAGATTCGGTTTTCAGTTGTCTGTGACTTCCAATCAGTTGAAAAGAATTGAGAGAGAAAATCCAATATGAAGATAGCTACTCTTAAGGGATTATGTATAGCTTACAGCAAGTAAAATTTTGGAAATATTCAACATATTTTTCCCCCATTACTGTATCTTGTACAATAATGAAAATTAGTATGTGTAAAACACTGTCCTTTTGCTATATGAACAAATATTTTCACTATTTAGAAAAAAGTTACCGTATTTACATTTTTTTTTTTTCAAAATTTAGTTCACTGTGCAGTGATGAAGCGTTTCCCATATAACCAAAAAAAGAAAAAAAACTATACAACATTCTGTGATGAAATTTTTTGTGTGTATTTATGCATGTCATATCTGCAATATGATGCAAGATCACTTCTCCACCTTTGATAGATTGTCTGATAAAAAATAAATTTATTTTAAAAAATAGTCAAATATCAGTAGTTTCTTCTAACACAAAATAAAATAAATATTATTTATTAAGGAATGTAGTTGAAAGAGCAAGATATTGTAAACATGAGCTTCAGCAATAAAATAAAACAGAGAGAACATGTGAATAATTTTGAGGGAAAAATTGTTCCGGGGCCGGGTATCGAACCCGGGACCTTTGCTTAAACGTTCCAACGCTCTGCCAACTGAACTACCCGGGAACTCTACCCGACACTGATCCAACATTTCCCTCTATATCCACAGACCTCAAAGTGGGCTGACAACTGTCAATCAACCAACATTGAGTGCATACTAACTCTGTGTTAATTTAAATTGTGGTTTTCTGTTGACGAACAGTGACGTGTATTATACAAATAAAGCTTTCAGGTATAACTCCCTGTAACAGAAAACCACAATTTAAGTCACACAGAGTTAGTGTGCACTCAATGTTGGTTGCTTGACGGTTGTCAGCCCACTTTGAGGTCTGTGGATATAGAGGGAAAAGTTGGATCGGTGTCGGGTAGAGTTCCCGGGTAACTCAGTTGGTAGAGCGTTGGTACGTTTAACCAAAAGTCCCGGGTTCGATACCCGGCCCCGGAACAATTTTTCCCTCAAAATTATTCAAATCTACTTTACGTGGAGTTATACCTGAAAGCTTGATTTGCAGAGAGAACATGCTTTTCCTTTTTCTTTAAGACCTCACTGGGCATCGGGTCACTTGCACGAGTAAGAATCCTCATTTTCCATGGCATATTGTATTTAAAGGTCACGGCTCTGTCTCTTTGTATATCGAATTATCATCCTCTTTGCGACGTTTTCTCACACAAGAGTTTGATAAACATATTTGGCTTTAGTCGTCTTGACTGAGATGTTTGGCATAGCCTTTCTTTTTTTAAGCTTTCAGTTTATCAAGAAATATATACTAGTACATATACCAACGCAACGGATTCTGACTTTTCAATGCGCCCCCTCATCCCATACTGCCGCGCTTCAAAACGGGTTTGTCGGAATCGTCGACTTCATCTGAAAGATCTTACGGGTTGAGGAAATGCATCGCCTGGTGATTACCGATTCCACCTCTCCCCCCTTCCCGTTCCATCTCTTTTCTATCGGTTTGCAATGTGTCAGTATTGACGCTCGACGTCATTTCGTCACATCACTGCTCTTGACTGGCATATAGGCAACCCATTTTACATCTAACAGTCATTCACTCAATATAGAGATTCTGTCTGCACCGTCCCTCCAACTTTCTAAACCTTTTTTTACTCCCCATCTCCGCGGTGGATTTTGAAGCCAGGAAACCAAGAGATAAGTCGCTGTAAGCACCATATTATTGGTTCGATTTTTGCATCATTTTTATCGTTGTAGAAGCTCTTTATGAGATTTTTGAAATGTGGTCTCTGATTTGCGATTCTAAAGGAAGTGTGTTCCATATGATAAAACCCACAACCAAATGGCGACAGTAAGTGGATTCTGAATATGGTGAAAAGCGTAGAGATGGTATTTTGCTATAGAAATCAATAGGGAGAAATATGATCCTAGAGGGAGATTCGCAAGGAGAATTGAAAGAGCACATGGCTAGAGATAAACTGATTTTTAAGTAAAGAAAATAATGGGACCACGTCTGCAGCGAAGGGAGGGCTGATGGGATCCCTTGACATCTGATTTTTTTTTTTTTTTTTTTGGAAATGGATTTTCCTATTTGCCTACTGACATATGAAAATATGAGACTTACGGTTGCAACAACAAAGATATTTGGCGCTTGATCGACTTTTAATCATTCAATCTTCAAGAGAAGAAGGCATAGAATTTTAAATTCCACAAGACGTGAAGTTTCCAAATAATTGGAGCTAACTTATTAAGGTAATGCGTTTAATCACACATAGATATTTTACACTGAAATTTTTCATAGCGATTTGTTTTCTTAATTATTTGAAGATGTGAATTATTTTGCGGCCGTTTTGTTTTTACATATTAACTATTTTACGGAATTTCCTCTGTAATTTTATTTTAAAATTATTTAAATGGTTTTGTGCTTTTGTGTACAAATTATTCACATCCAATTTTATTATTATTATTATTATTATTATTATTATTATTATTATTATTATTATTATTATTAGCCTATTCTTCTTCTTCTTATTGTTATTATTATTATTATTATTATTATTATTATTATTATTATTATTATTATTATTATTATTATTAGTATTATTAGGCCTATCATTACCGTATCATTATCATCATTTATTTATTAATGACTAGCCGTACCCGTGCGCTTCGCTGCACCTGTTACAAATAAATATAAAGTAATTACATAATTAAAATAGGACGTTTGATCCAGGAAACATTCGTGTTTGATAGAAGGATAAATCGTTTAATATGTTGCTTAATTTAAATTGTATTTAAATAATTAAAATGCGGTCATTTTGGTCCAGAGAGCAATCATTTGGTGCAATGACAATTCCTTTAACACGTTTCTTAATTGTTATTACATGCAACCATAGTTTAATGAAGATTGACGTATCATTTAGTTTTAATGTGTATACTTTATATTACTTGCTATATGTTTCAGAAGTTATTGTAATAACATTGTAAAATTATGTCCATCCAGAGAAACTACACTTTCCAATGGTGAAATAATAATTAAACAATTAATTAGCTTCCGATATTACTTCATACAAACACAGAAACATTCTCTGTAGGCTATGTTTTAGCTTTCGATTGTTGTTGTCCAAGGCCCCTTACAGACGAAGTCATTTGTTTTTATTTCAGTAAAGCGCCTTAGATGGCGTTGTTATTGTAATTTTAAAACTCATTTATCTCATTAAATATCAGTCCTATCAAATTTTGTATAGAATAAAATTTATCGGAAATGATTTTTGAAAAAACTTTTGTTATGTAACATTTTTCATGAAAATCAATAATAAGCGAGATATTTCGATTTATTTAATTCAGGCCCCCTTATAACCCCCCTTTTAAATAAAGTATTTTGAATGTCATATAGCCTAAAATCTAAGTTACAACGAACTTAATTTATATTCCAATTTTCATATAAATCGGTTCAGCCATTATCGCGTGAAAAGGTAACAAACATCCAGACAGACAGATAGACAGGCAGACAGACAGACATACAAACAAAAATTTCAAAAAAGCGATTTTCGGTTTCAGGATGGTTAATTATACATGTTAACACCAATTATTTTTGGAAAATCGAAAATTACCAGAAAAATTTTGGCTACAGATTTATTATTAGTAGAATAGATATAGATTTCATATTGTCATTTTATTTTAGAAAAAAAAACTTGTGTCCGGAATCTTCTTTTTCGATCATATTTTGAAATGAACGTTTATTTCTATATGTTCGACATTTCTTACATAAATTAGAAATGACATCGACTTCTTGAAGTAAATACTAGATACATTAAAAAAATTAAGGAATGAATAATTAAGTTCGAAAGAAAGTAATAAAAATTGAGTAAATGAAAGACAAAAGAGCATAAAGTAAGATGACTATAAGGAAAAAATTAAATTAAAAATTGAAGGATGAAAGAAGAAAATTAGAAAGAAGGTATGTAAATCGGTAACAGAAAATGGTTAGGAGAAAGATAGAAGTAAGGGGGCAAAGAAAGTGAGAGATTAAAAGCATGAAGAAGGGGGAAGAAATGCGGAAGAAAGGAAACGGAAAGTGGAAAAATGAATAAATATTTAAGGGAAAGATAGCATTAGAGAATGAAGTGAACAGTGTTTAAGAGAAGAATAAAAAAGACAACGATGTGAAAAGAGAGAAAGACGGGACGATGTTGCCTTTAGTCCATTATAACGACGCTGTTACTACTGCGTGTTCAGTTCAAAGTGTGTCATGGCTCGCTGTATGCCGTCATATGACTAGTCGATGGGCCTAGAGAATTCAATCTTCCTACACTTCCGCAGAGGTGTACTACGTATGTGTCAGAGAAGTTTCATAGCAAGTACGGCGTACATTCTGAAGAGTACCTACTTACTGATATGTACGGTAACGCCGGTAATGGCAGGAATGTGAACTGTTTGGAAACACGTACTGAGGTGGGTTTTTTTCTTACTGTCGGGATATAGGGAGAGGGTTAAGACGAATTCTTACGTATTCATTGACATTAACTTCGACGGTCAACATGGACACGGAGCATTTGATTTGTATTGTGGAATGTTGCCATACAAAACCGATGATAACAAATACCCTGCGTACGACTTGCCCGCGCAAAACACAGTTCGAAAGAAGTTATGGTAGCACACAGACTTTACAGACCGCCATCTGTTGCTACGACGTTCAAGTTATACCGTACACGTTCTCAAGTTCAGATTGAACGCCTTGATTAATAGGCAACTTCTCTGACATAAAAGCTGAAACTCGCTTCAAATCGCTGATTCACAACAGTGACGTCATGACACACTTTGAAATGAATATCCAGTATATGAGTAAACAAGGTATGAAGGAAATTAGAAAGAGAGAGTGGAAATTAGGAAGGAAGAAAAAAATTGAGTAAACGGAAGGAAATCATAGAACAGGTTAAATAGTTTAAGTACCTAGGATGCTACATTTCATATGAAAGAGATATAGACCTGGATAAAAAACTTAATAACTTTCGAAATGTCTGTAGAACAATCCATAGATCTTTAAAAAACAAAACAAGAAAAGATACACGGGTAAAATTTTTCAATACAAACGCAGTACCTATGCTAACTTACGGAAGTGAAGCCAGAATAATGACAGAAAAAGATAAATCAAAAGTCCAGGTAGCAGAAATGAAATTTATGAGAAGTACACTAGGATGTACAATACAAGATAAAAAGAAGAACATAGATATACGGAAGAAATCAGAGGTGGAACCATTGCTGGTGAAATTAGAGAGATATAACAGAAGGTGGTGTGAACATCTACAAAGGATGCCGAATTACAGACTGCCAGCTTTAGCAATGGGATATAAACCAAAAGGAAAACGAGATGTAGGAAGACCAAGAGCGAAATGGGCGCCGGAACAGGTTCAACATGAACCTAATCCTTGAAGTGAAGAAGAAGAAGAAGAAGAAGAAGAAGGAAGGAAACTGCAAAGAAGCAAAATGGGAGGAAAAAGTGAGGAAATAAAAGCAATATGAGGTCCTGTAGGCACTAGTCCATGACGTCACGTCCCTATTGATGAAGTTCGAAGTCTCATTTGTGTATTTTTCCACCTGATAATCAACGATGAATCATTGCACCCTTCCATAAAACTGTCTAAATGATTTTAAGCAGGCTGTATGGCAGCAGACACTGTTTGCACTTACTTAGTGTATCAGCAGTTTGCGCCTCCTAATTTGGATTAGATGCACCTGCCCAATCGTTACGTTTGATAGCGAGTTAATGACGAAACGCGAGCGATAGGCGTTAAAAGTATTTACTCAGGGCTTTTCTTTCTATCTGCAGGCAGAGTATCTCATCGATATATTTCAGACTCTGTTAAGTGGCTTTTTTTCATATCGATTCAATATTATAACTCGGTTGTAAATCAGCTGGTTATCTCGCCGAGCTGCAGCAGTATGAAATATCAATAGGTCTGTGTTGTTTGCATGTAAACACATCACTTCGCGTGCCAGAACCACCTGCTACGTCTAGTACTTGGACTCCCAGGATGACCTGTTCTACTGTACCGGCTCTACGGTGATGTTTGAAAAAAATTGTCATAGGAAATAAATGAAATATACAATTTATAATTGTTATTGCTTACAAAGGTTTTAATTAAAGATATCTTCATGTCACAATGTTTACATTCATTCATTCATAGTGTTCTGCCCAAGGGCAGGTCTTTCACTGCAAACCCAGCATTCTCCAGTCTTTCCTATTTTCTGTCTTCCTCTTTGTCTCCTCATATGATCCATATATTTTAGTGTCGTTTATCATGTGATATCTTCTTCTGCCCTGAACTCTTCTCTCGTTCACCATTCCTTCCAGTGCACCCTTTAGAAGGCAGTTTATTCTCAACCAGTGACCCAACCAATTCCTTTTCCTGTTTCTGATTAGTTTCAGCATCATTCTTTCTTCATCCACTGTTTCCAACACAGCTTCGTTTCTTATTCCGTTTGTCTATTTCACACGCTCCATCCTTCTCCATATCCACATTTCAAATGCTTCTAGTCGCTTCTCTTCACTTCATCGTAATGTCCATGTTTCTGCCCATACAATGTTACAGTCCTCACAAACCACTTCACTAGTCTCTTCTTTAATTCTTTTTCGAGAGGTTTGCAGAAGATGATTCTTTTTCTATTAAGACTTCCTTTGACATCGCTATTCTCCTTTTGACTTCTTGGCAGCAGCTCATGTTACTGCTTATAGTACACCCCAAGTATTTGAAGCTGTCCACTTGCTCTACTGCCTCTTTTAGAATTCGCAAGTTTATCTTCTTTAGTTTTCTTCCTATGACCATGGTCTTCGTCTTGCTTGCATTTATCTTCATCCCATACTGTTCACAGCTGTCATTTAGCTCCAGTAGCATATTCCTTAGTATCATCTCCTTTTTCTGCTAACAATGCCATATCACCAGCAAATTTTATACACTTTATTCTTCTTACTCCTACTATCACTACTGTCATGTTCTGAATGACTTGGTATATTAGTGACGTAGTTTAGATGCAATTGAAGTGATGTTAAAAAGAGATTTTGCTGCACTCCTAAAACATGCTGATAGCACCGTCGTTCACCAAAATACGAGTATGGTCTGTAGTTTGTACTGACTCAGCTTGCTTCGGAGAAAATGGGTTCTAGTCAAAATTCCTCTATTTTTACCCATCTACATGCTATTTAAGTTTGTCGGTTACATTTTGAAACACCATGTAGGAACGGAATACTAGCAGTAATTGATTAATTTCACGATGGCTGGATCCGGGATTGATAGGCACTATATGATTGTCTAAGCCACCGGATGGCATAATTAGTATTCGTGAATTCGATGCTGACAAATGGGCCATCTTTCCTGGACTCTGAAAGTAAGGGTCCCATCGGCTACTGACGAGCCATTACCCAGAGCCCGAAGCCCTTAAATCTAAATCACACCTGAAACCCGTACTACCTCCAGACATCACCCTAGCCTATTTTTACTATTATAGTCCCACATGATAGATCGAATGAGAGGAAAGTAGGGAGTCTTGGTGAAATGTAAAAGGGAAACAAGAGTACCCAAGGAAAAACCCTCTGCAAAGTCTCTTCATTCACAACAAATTCCTCCCAGACCTACCGGAGATCGAACCCGGGCCGCCTGGATGCAAGGCCAGCGCGCTAGCACTGTAGCCTTAGACACGGTCGGTATAAGCAGTAGTAGCAGAAGTAATAGTAATAGCAGTACCAGTAATATTACTATTAATACTAGCAGTATCAGAAGTGAAATGACAGTATGTGAAATGATAGTAGCCTATGCGAAATGTCGTGTAGATCAAATCCTGTATGTGAAAAGTCGTGGATCCTCAGAAGTAATAGTAGTAGTACTATACTCCTTTTTTGCGGCTAAGTTCATGGAGGGCGCGGCCTTTTAGCTTCCCAGAACGACACGAGCCATTCGCTCTTAAGCAGCGTTGCCTAGTTGTATTGTTAAGACTCAGTCGCTGCTAGCAATGGTAAGTTACATATTACATGCACTTCTAAAAAAATAGTACAGCCACGAAAAATATGAAATACATGGACTCGCGTGAAAAGTATTATAGAAGTAGCAGAAGTAATAATAATACTACTGGTAGTTTCAGAAGTAATAGTAGTACTAGAAGCAGCAGTATCAGCATTAATAGTACTAGCAGTATCAGAGGTAATAGTAGTAGTATTATCATTAGTAGAATCAGAAACGTTAATAGTAATACTAGCAGTATCAAAAATAACATTATTAGTACTAGCAGTATCAGAAATAATATTAGTAGTACTAGCAGTAGATGTATCAGTAGTAGTAATAGTAGTACTAGCAGTAGCAGTATCAGAAACATTAATAACAGTAATAGCAATGTCAGAAGTAATGATATTAGTATTAGTACTAGTAGTATGAAAAGTATTAATAGTAGTACTATCAATATCAGAAGTAACATTTGTAATAATTACTATTAATAGCAATATCGATAGTAGTAGTACTAGCAGTATCAGTACCAGAAGTAATAGTAGTAATAGCAGTACGAGAAATATTAATAACAGTAGCAATATCAGAAGTAATGATATTAGTATTAGCACTAGTAGTATCAAAAGTATTAATAGCAGTACTAGCAATATCAGAAGTAACATTTATAATAATTACTATTAATAGCAATATCGGTTGTAGTACTAGCAGTAACAGTGACAGAAGTAATACTAGTAGTAGCAATATGAGAAATATTAATAACAATAGTAGCAATATCAGAAGTAATGATACTATTATTAGCACTAGTAGTATCAGAAGTATTAATAGTAACTTAGTACTAGAAATATCAGAAGTAACATTTGTAGTACTATTAATAGCAATATCAGAAGCGGTAGTACAAGCAGTATCAGAAGTAATAACAGTAGTAATATCAGAAGTAGAATCAGAGTAGTAGTAGCAGGACTAGCAGTAGCAATATGTGAAGTAGTAGAGACAATATAATAGCATTAGCAGTATCAGAAGTAGTATTAGTAGTAGAAGTAATAGTAGCGGTGGTAGTTGTTATTGTATTGCTAGAAGTAGAAAGCTGTGACGTTTGCAACACCGGGAAGAAGTAGCGTTCGTCGCCGGAGTCTGATGACTGTAGCACCTGCAATGTGCTCGACTGTAAATTCATTGCAGACCCGCAGTACTCGATCCCATCTCTCGTTGCTAGTACTGAGGCTGCTCGTAAGCACCTTATTTCCTACAAAAAAAGATAGTAATAATAAACAAATTATTGGTTATTGAAATGTACTTTTCGAGGACAGCAGCGAGAAAATCGAAGGAAAACATTTGAAATCAAAGAATTAAAGAAATTATGAAGGTAGAAAAGAACGTTATTGAAGTAATTGAAAAAAGAACTGGACATATAAAGGGAGTGAAAATGGAAGACTACAGAAGATGATGCTCTAGTGGACTGCGGAGGGAAGGAGAAAAAGAGAAAAACGAAGAGAACAGTTGATGGATGGCGTCAGAATTAGTATGATTGGGAGAGAACTTACTGGAGAAGATGTTGAGTATAGATGTTTATGGAGAAGCAAAATTTCTTTGGGTGAAAGATAACTACTTTATTGCAGAAAAATCCTTAATAATAATAATAATAATAATAATAATAATAATTATTATTATTATTATTATTATTATTATTATTATTTATTTATTTACTTATTTATTTATTTCGAATATTAATGTGCAAAACAACAGCACAAAGCCAATTACAGTTTAGCACAAAATAAAAAACAAAACAGAACAAATGATTATGAGAATGAATGACAAAAAATGGCAGTGAGGTGAAATACATTCAATATAATGGTCAACATTAATCATTTACCAAATGCAACAAAATAAATGGCAATATCTAACAAATAATAAAAGATATTAAATAACAAGTAAGGATATATCATGCATAAGTAAAATCAAATCAGATCTTGCAAATTAGCACTTTTAATATACCTGGCTATTGGGGAAAGGGATTTAAATAATTTAGTGAAGAAAATTCTTTGACCACGAAAACCTCTCACGGGAATTCTAAGGTAGATGTTACGTATAAAAGAATCACAATCAATGACACCATTAATAGCATTATTAAAGAAAGTGTAATCAATATCCTGACGTCTCGAATACAGACTGGTACAATTAAAATATTTACTAGATAGTTCATAATTTAATAATAATAATAATAATAATAATAATAATAATAATAATAATAATAATAATACCATAATAATAACAATAATAACAACAACAAATAATAATAATAATAATAATAACAACAACAAATAATAATAATAATAACAATAATAACAATAATAATAACAATAACAATAATAACAACTATAATAATAACAATAATAATGATAACAATAATAACAATAATAATAATGATAATACTTACTTACTTACTTACAAATGGCTTTTAAGGAATCCGAAGGTTCATTGCCGCCCTCACATAAGCCCGCCAGCGGTCCCTATCCTGTGCAAGATTAATCCACTCTCTATCATCATACCCCACCTCCCTCAAATCCATTTTAATATTATCCTCCCAACTAACACTCTATACCGGTATGCATTTCTGGATTCGCCCATACGTGCTACATGCCCTGCCCATCTCAAACGTCTGGATTTAATGTTCCTAATTATGTCAGGTGAAGAATACAATGCGTGCAGTTCTGTGTTGTGTAACTTTCTCCAGCCTCCTGTAATTTCATTCCGCTTAGCCCCAAATATTTTCCTAAGCACCTTATTCTCAAACACCCTTAACCTATGTTCCTCTCTCAGAGTGAGAGTACAAGTTTCACAACCATACAGAAGAACCGGTAATATAACTGTTTTATAAATTCTAACTTTCAGATTTTTGGATAGCAGACTGGATGTTAAGAGCTTCTCAACCGAATAATGATAATAACAATAATAATAATAATAATAATAATAATAATAATAATAATAATAATAATAATAATAAAAATGGTATTTACCCTTCGATCCAATCCATCCTCAATCTCATGAGAATTGTGTACAGTCTTAGAAAATAGTTTTGTAAGACGTGCGACCTGGTTCACAAGAGAACGACTAGTTGAGGTAATAAAATTACTCGTAGTTTGGTTTCGTTGTCTGTTCATGTGCACTGTCTCCTTTCTGGGAATTATAAAGCATCTGTGTGACAAAACTTTTTTCTAAGGCTGTACCTACAGTTGGCAGTAAAATTAGTGGTACTTCTTCGTTATATGGGGTACGGTTAACCTCTTGAAAGAATACAGCACAATCACAAAACAAGACTTACCCAATTCCTGTAAGATGGAAATCAGTTAAGACTTCCCTGCCTGGTAATGAACCCTGGATATGCAGTCGGAAACGCTATACCTGCAAACAATAAAGTTTTAGCACCCCTCCCTTGAGTAAAGTGTACGAGGATATAAAGAGACAGGAATGACTTCATTTATCTGATCGAAGTGTTGGATTGCTATAATGTACAGTGTGCAGCATGTAGTAATATGCATTTTGTAAGTGCGTGCAATCCATCCTGGAAAAAAATTATACTTCGGGATGCAACATTATTGTAATCGAAGGCCCATATCTTTACGTTTGTAAATGATTGGTGTAATTAGAAAATTTTATTATAATTTATCCATAGCTCCGGGGACTTTTATACCCCTACAGCTGGACAGCTTGACAGCTGGCTACTGGGATAAGTATTGTCTGGCAAGAAGCAGGTTACAATTTTTGTAGCGTTACACGACGGGCGTTAATGTCACCATGGAGATTTTATCCTCCGGATCATACACATTATGTGCACGGTAAGAGGAGTGGACAAGGATAGTCTATCTTTTAGATACGAACATATTTTGCATAAGGACTCTCTGCATTCTCTAACCAGGCGACAAGCTGCGAGCCTGCGGTGCCTGGGTTAACATCCCGCTGTCGTAAACTTGAAGCAATGAATTTTATATACATATCGGCATATAAATCAGACTTCCTACTAAAGGGAATTTTGAATCGGTCTTAACTAGATCGCGTGAAATTTGTAATAAAGAAAGCGTCTGTGAGACCTAACTTATCGATGTTTGAAAAATGACACAAACTTTCTTCTGAAATAGATTTTTGGGTATTTCATCGAGCCCTGAAACTTATATATACAGGTGTTTCAAAAGTAATGCATAATATTGAAGACCGTTTTTGCAAAACTTGCTAACTGCAAAATTTGCGAAATTGAGATTTTGATGGATTCGTTAACATAAGGCAGGCCTCTACATGATGTTCAAAGCGTCTTAGTAAAATTGGGTTATTTCTCTTCACTGTAGTGTGTCAAAGTGTGATCGTTTTTTCAAAACTTGCTTTCTGCTATAGGCATAAGTGAGAGATACAGCAAAACTTGCTTATTATAGTGTCTTGTCTCTCCTGTAAAATTTATTTATTTTTTTTTTCAGTTAGAAAGTTTTGCAAAAACAGTCCTCAATTGCAATTAAAATTGAATGAGGGAATTTTGGACAAAAAGCTCAGACACGACAAACGTTGTATCTAGAAAGGAATATTTCTGTGGAAAGAAACAATTTTTGCGACTATTGTTGTGCTAGTTGTGACGTCATCGAAAACATTTTTAAATTGCACCCTCTAGTTTTTTTATGTCATCCGAAAGAGGATGTTATCTGGGATTTATTATTAGAAACTCAAAAAATGTACAAAACATTTCGACTTTCACACTCCTTTTTAATTGTCATGTTCGCGCAAAATTGGAATATGCCTCAATAATTTGGTCTCTCACTTGTAAATCACAAAGTATAATCAAATTAAAAATATTCAGAAACGATTCTCAAGCTATCTTTATTTAAAAAAAATATATAATTAGTCGGCATTCTATAACAAAATTTCATACAACAATCTACTTGCAGAATTTAATTTAACGTTTCTTGCCAGTCGTAGATTACTGAGCAACTTTTATTGCACGTATAAAATATTCAATGATCTACTGGATAATAGCGAAATATTGTTACAAATCCAGCTTAACGCCAGAACATCATATTTAACAAATCGTCAATTGTTGTATTACAAAAACCAAACACTTCAGCACATCAAAATTCAACAGTGTTAAAAAATCTGTTCAGAATGCAATGAAATATGTAAAACATGGGATCTAGATTTTAGAATTTCTTACATGAAATATAAACATTTTCTTATTAACATACTGAAGATAGTTCATTTTAATAAAATTGCTATCTATTGGGTGAGCCATAGTCAATACAGCGTTGTGGAAACACCTCACTGAGGCATTCACGTACTGAAATTGCATATGGGCAGGTGCAGTTGGTTACCCATCTTACCAACTCCTCTCGACTGACCACCTCGCAGTCCTGACCTCACAACCTGTGACAAGGCGTTTTGAAGTTTCATCAACAGTATTGTTACACACGAACGGTACGATACCATTGATGAATTGAAGGACGCTGTGCCACGCGCTTTCCAACAGATTACACCAGCAATGCTGAGGCGAATGTCACACCGAATCCAGCGACGAATTACTTTGTGTGAGGAGAATGATGGCGGACATAGCGATCCTTTGGGCACACAGTTAGTGTAAAGTGGATGTATATCTGCATTACGACCGGAATTACATAAATTGTGTTGGTATTTATAGGGGTAAAGGAACTGGCTATCTATACCTTTGGATTAATGGTTGAGAGCCGGAAACACCGTTTTCTACCCCCTTCCACGATTGAAGTTCGATGATACTGGCGTAAAATACAAACAAATCATTTTACTAGGTATAGGAGGGAAGAAAAGTAATTCATCCATTTACGTAAACTAGGAGATATCGTAATTTTGAATTTGATAATTTTCTTTAGGTTTTTGTTTAATCAAAATACAGTACAGTATTAACAGTAAGTGTTTTTACTCACGAACTGAGTTATTCATGTGAACGTATTCATTATGGAGTGTATATTATACTGTCTACAGCACATTAGCGTATGATATAGAGAATGAAGTTAAATAGAAATATAATCATACTATGAATATTTAAACATTTTTGAAAATGGTGGCCGTTCATTTCGATACAGGCTTCAATTCTTTTGTGCATATTATCGCACTATAGACTATTGCATCTAATTCCAATTACCAGTTTAATCCTTCGTACTAGTAACTCATGTTGAAATAATTCTGTACCTATTATAGGCCTATAAAAGTGTGGGTCCTTACGTACTGTAATTTAATCTTCACTTCTGCTCGATCCGAAAAGATAAAATTACTCAGACATGCTATCTACTGTCCGTCCAAGTGGTTATGTCGCAGGATCGTAGAAAGAAGAGAAATCACGTGGCAGTTAATTACTTTTATTTAAGTTATTTTAAACAGTTTCGAGTGAGGAAAATGGGGATGCGACGTAGGCAAACGGACGACAGTACCTGTGCGAAACTATGATTCAATATTGAAAGGTATTTCGTCACTGGAAAACGCGAACATATTTCTGGAACGTACTATACTCACTAACTCAATACTGTTTGTGTTTACTACGACCTTAAGGTGACTTTGACTGTATACGCTTGGTTCTGTGAGGAGAACAGTTGGAAGTTCACTAGTAGAGGGGGTGGGAGTGAAGTACATTCAAAAACTCAGGTACAATAAAAATTGAAGTAAAAATAAAATGATGTCCCTGTACATACTGCACTGCGTGAAACATTTGTGGTCTTCTACTCATGGCGATTTTATAGTGCTACCATTTTACTATACTCATTTCTATCGACGTTATTTTTATAAGTTGAATGATAGCTGAAGAATAAAGGCATAAATTTTCTTTCATAAAATTTAAAAAAAAAAAAACAGCTGAGAGAATTTAATACTGACACTTTTTACCCTCTTGCAAATAAATTCTTGACATGATGAGAATAATATCATCCCCCCACTCACCCGCTCTGCGTACTTTGAAGCAGAGTGGTCTCCTGTTACATCCCCAAGTTTTCTCCTCTAGATAAAGTACATAATTACTGATGTCCTTTCTACCCTCGCTGGCGCCTGATTCTAAAGTCAGATCAACTTGGATATCAGTATCAGATTACAAGCAACACTATCCACTTGGTTCCGTGCTCATCTCTCTTCTTTTTTCTTCTTCTTCTTCTCTTGTTATTATTAGAGCTGGTGCTGTGATCCCCAAAGGGTTTCGCCTGCCTTACGATACGACATCATCTTTATTATTTTCATACGGCAGTACTCACTCTTGAGTTCCCCATGGTACCGCCATGCATACAGCTAATGGTTTCAGTTGAAACTTATAATTATCATTATTCATAGGAGTAGTAATTGTTGTCGCTATGGCTGGCGAACTGTTGGGGTGGTATTAGCGCGCTAATGAGAACGTCTGTGCAGCATCTCTTGTAACTGGAGACTTCTTCCTAACGTCCTACACTGCCCTCGGCGTCCTCAGCTGCCTAATCCTCAGCTAAAGTGAATTCAGCGACGAATATCTAGAATAACGTCAGTTGAATCTTTATCTTACGTACTTTTTACGTTTTTATACGAAATTAGAACTAAAATATACCATATCTACAAATTATTGATATCTTGGATTTTGTAATACTACTCGACATAATTTAATAACAATCAATCAATTAATTTAGGGCATTTCAAAATCTAAGAGGTTTTTAGCCTCATTCACCATATATCGCCGTTCATCTCTGTTCTCTGCATATTCTTGTCGTCCTCCCACTGTACAAAGATTATCATATACTTGGTCCTGCCAACGGAGACGAGGTCTACCAAGAGGTCTTGTACATCTTGGAGAATAGTCGAAAGCTTTTCGTAGAAGAGTGTCTTCATCACGCCGTAGGACGTGTCCCTGCCAACGTAGTCTTCGACTTTTTATTAAGGCTATTATGTCCGGATCTTTATAAATATCCCTTAGTTCCTTGTTCTTCAAAATTCTCCATGTGTTATTTTCTTGAATGGGACCAAAAATCTTCCTCAAGATTTTGTTCTCAAAAGTAAAAAGGGATTTTTTTTTTTTTAATATCCAAGTTTCGCAGCAATATAGGAGAGTTTGTAGGTTTATTGTTTTATAGCATCTTAATTTTGATAATCTAGAAAGGAGTTTGGAACTAAGCAATTTATGAAGAGAGTAATAACATTTATTTGCCGTAATGAGTCTATGTTCAATTTCTTTCCCAAATAAGCCTATTTCATTAATTATACTTCCTAAGTATTTAAATTCACTAACTTTTTGAAACTCTCAATCATCTATTATAAGTGACCCTCTATTATTTGAGGTACGTGGTATATTCATGTATTTAGTTTTACCAGAATTAATTTTTAACCCTGTTATTCTTGTTTCTTCTACTAAGAGTCTAAAAAGTTTCTTGATATCATCTTCTGTTTGTCCAAGAATGACAATATCATCAGCATATGCTAATAAATTAATTTTACAATTGCCCAATGAAATTCCAATATTTTCATTTTCATTTTCATTTAATAACAACAACAACGAAATATTTATTTAAAGATAGCTTATATGCAATAAAATATAAATCGTAGCAGTTGGTAATACGTCGTAAAATGACCAATTAAAAATAATAAAAAAAGAAAAGAAAATATATTGGGTGATTCTGGAGGAAAGATAAATATTACTCGGGACGGTAGTATGGACTATTCTCAGATATTGACCATAAATAATGATATTGGCATGTGGAGTTTGATCTTAAATGCATTCCATGTGTGACACGGCAGATGTCCAGGCAGTTATCCCATTCTCGCCAAAACTTGCAGTCTTGTGTGACGTTCCTGATTGCGTGTTAATGCGCCTTCTCATTCCGGAATGTCGTCATTGGAAATAGAGGGACGTAAACATTGTCCTTGATGAAACCTCAAAGGAAGAAATCACACTCCGTGATATCCGATGAACGGGGTGACCATGTGACAGGTGTAAATGCGCCTTCTCAATTTCGGCAACGTTACTGAAAGTGAAGGGACGTAAACGTTGTTCTCGAAGAAACTCCAAAGAAATAAATTACAAGCCACCGGTGTAGCTCAGGCGATAGACCTCTACCTCCGTGCCACTCAAGCGCCTTGATGGCATTTTTGTTATGTTTACATTATTCATATATTTTGTTTTACTGTCATTAATTTTCAATCTACATGTAGCCTACGCGTATTAGTTTCATCCTACATCTGCTTCCAAATTTCATTAAGAGTTGAAATTCCGAGATAAAATAACATCAGCAAATACTATATATCACTACTACTACTACTAATACTACCCTATTATTGCTGCTTCTACTCCACTACTACTACTGCTAGTACTACTACTATTACTGCTACTACTACTAGAACTACTGTTCTACTGCTACTACTACTGCTGCTTCTACTATCATTGCTATTACTATTATTGCTTCTGTTGCTACTACAATTACCGCTACTATTATTGTTGCTTTTACTATTACTACTGCTACTGCTACTCCTACTATTGCTACTTGTACTACTACTACTTCTTCTGCTACTGCTTCTACTGATACTACTGCTACTACTACTACTACTACTACTACTACTAAATTGCTACTATTGTTTCTTCTGCTGTTACTAATATTACTACTGATACTACTACTACTACTACTACTACTGCTACTACTACTACTACTTCTTCTGCTACTGCTTCTATTGATACTACTGCTACTACTACTACTACTACTACTACTACTACTACTACTACAATTGCTACTATTCTTTCTTCTGCTGTTACTAATATTACTACTGATACTACTACTACTACTACTACTAGTACTACTACTACTACTACTGCTACTACTACTACTACTACTACTATAACTACAATTTCTGCTACTTATACTACTATTGCTACTATTTCTACTACTACTCCAGACGTTTGAGATGGGCAGGGCATGTAGCACGTATGGGCGAATCCAGAAATGCATATAGAGTGTTAGTTGGGAGACCGGAGGGAAAAAGACCTTTAGGGAGGCCGAGACGTAGATGGGAGGATAATATTAAAATGGATTTGAGGGAGGTGGGGTATGATGATAGAGACTGGATTAATCTTGCACAGGATAGGGACCGCTGGCGGGCTTATGTGAGGGCGGCAATGAATCTCCGGGTTCCTTAAAAGCCATTTGTAAGTAAGTAGTACTACTACTACTACTACTACTACTACTACTACTACTATTTTTACTCATTACTATTGCTGCTGTTCCTACTCCTACTGCTACACTTTCACTACTACTACTATTACTGCTACTACTGGTAGTACTGCTACTGTTCTACTGCTACTACTACTACTATCATTGCTTTTACTACTATTGCTTTTGTTGCTACTACTATTACTGCTACTACTATTGTTGCTTCTACTACTACTACTACTGTTTTACTGCTACTACTGCAACTACTGTTGCTACTACTTCTACTACTACTACTACTGCTACTTCTACTGCTACTGCTTCTACTGATACTACAGCTGTTACTACTACTACAATTGCTACTACTATTTCTTCTGCTGTTACTAATATTATTACTACTGCTACTACTGCTACTATAACTACAATTTCTGCTACTTATACTACTATTGCTACTATTTCTACTACTACTACTCATTACTATTACTGCTGTTCCTACTACTACTGCTACTACTACTTCCACTACTACTATTACTACTACTACTACTATTACTGCTACTACTACTAGTACTGCTACTGTTCTACTGCTACTACTACTACTGCTACTATTATTGCTATTACTACTATTGCTTCTGTTGCTACTATTACTGCTACTACTATTGTTGCTTCTATTACTACCACTGTTTTACTGCTACTACTGCAACTACTGTTGCTACTACTTCTACTACTACTACTGCTACTACTATTACTACTACTACTACTACTTCTACTGCTACTGCTTCTACTGATACTACTGCTACTACTACTACAATTGCTACTACTACAATTGCTAATAACAGGGTTAAAAATTAATTCTGGTAAAACTAAATACATGAATATACCACGTACCTCAAATAATAGAGGGTCACTTATAATAGATGATTGAGAGTTTCAAAAAGTTAGTGAATTTAAATACTTAGGAAGTATAATTAATGAAATAGGCTTATTTGGGAAAGAAATTGAACATAGACTCATTACGGCAAATAAATGTTATTACTCTCTTCATAAATTGCTTAGTTCCAAACTCCTTTCTAGATTATCAAAATTAAGATGCTATAAAACAATAAACCTACAAACTCTCCTATATTGCTGCGAAACTTGGATATTAAAAAACTGCAATAGCTGTTACCAATACTACTACTACTACTACTCATTACTATTACTGCTGTTCCTACTACTACTGCTACTACTACTTTCACTACTACTATTACTACTACTACTACTACTACTACTACTACTACTGCTGCTACTACATCTGTTTCTACTGATACTACTACTACTACTACTACTACTACTTCCACCCCTCTTCCTCCCACTACTAATGTTTCTATTAGGCTACTCCTAATTCCACTACTTACGATTAGGCAGTGTGAGTTATGACAGTGACGTAACTCCACGATTGGAAAGGGGCGGAAAGAGAAGATTGGAGAGGGGATGCGTGGTTGTGACTGGGGTAGAATAACAATAATAATAATTAATAACAGTGGTAATTTGTTTGCCTTGAATTTTTTTGTATGTAACTGGAGATGTAACTTTTCGTTCTGCACGTATTTTTGCGAGATATTTGAGTGTTTGTTGCGCATAAATGTACCCTCTCTCCCCCGCGCCTCGGCCGGACAAGCGCTCTGTGAGTAGGAATAATTATTCATACAACAGATAATGCAGCACAGCGAATACCTGCTTGTGCCTTCGCATCGTGTCCAGGGTGCTTTCGCTCTCATTTCACTATTTCCAATTGATGGTCAAACGGCTCGTTAGACTTGTACCTACATTACTTGATGAAGTACTTAACTAATTTGAAGCATTTGCATTTGTATCTTTTTTTATCTCTTTTTTCATGTTCTCTCCATTTTTTTATGTTCTGATCAAATATTTTTACTGTCCATTGTAATTGGCGTTTTTCCCTGTCATAGACAATAAATAAATAAAAATCTTGTATTTATACATTTATTTATATTTTAGTTGTATTCTCTCTCTTTTTTTTAAGTTTTCAAGCCACAAGCGATTTTAATTTTGTCCTTGTATTGTAATTGGGGCTTTCTGTATTATAGATAGATAAAATAAATAAATAAATACATAAATAAATAAATAAGTGAATATATAAATAAGTAAATAAATAAATATATACATAAATACAGTCAACATTTGTGGAGTAACGGTCAGCGCGTCTGGCCGAGAAACCAGGTGGCCCTGGTTCGATTCCCGGTCGGGGCAAGTTACCTGGTTGAGGTTTCTTCCGTGGTTTTCCCTCAACCCAATATGAGCAAATGCAGGGTAACTTTCGGTGCTGGACCCCGGACTCATTTCACTAGCATTATCACCTTCATCTCATTCAGACGCTAAATAACGTAAGATGTTGATAAAGCGTCGTAAAATAACCTACTGAAAACACATAAAGACATAGACCTATATAAATAAATACATAAACACAAAAGTATATAAATACATAATAAGTAAATATATAAGTAAGCAAAGAAACAAAAGACAAGAAAGAAACGAACAAATAAATAAAGAAATAAATAAACAAATAAGTAATGATGTAATTTGGTAGTTCAATTAACAGAGCACTGGCTTATGATGACTGCGGACCCGGGTTCGAACCTCGGTAATGGTGAATTCGTAATTCAGATAGAAAAAGCCAAGATTATTGTTGGTTTTCCTCGGAATATTTGATTTCCCCCCTCACAATTCCACTGTTTCTCTTCATTTTAGTATTCTTTATCATAGCTTATATAGTATTTATCCAAATGATGTAGTTCTGTAATTGGCGTATAACGGCATTGGTCTGCGGAGTAGTAGCACTCTTTTAGTGGATGGAAAACGTTTTTTAGGAATTTTACTGTGACCATAAGAAAGTAGGGGTGACTGTTGTACCTTGAAATAATACTTTCCACATTTTATTTTATTTTGTTTTATTTCATTAATTTTGAGAAATGAAATTTTTTAAATGAAAAAAATGCTTGAAATAAATATTGAAGATTCCTTTAAAACTTCCTGCAGTTATTTTTCTGTTTTACAGATCTTTTAAGGATGAAAACAATAAAATGAAGTAATATGTAAAGTGTTCCATGATACAAAAGGTTCGTGTACCTTAGAACTTACCCTCTTATGCCTTGGATCAGCTGGGAATATAGGTGTAAAATCTCACAATCATTTAAAAAATGTTTTTCCATCATTTGCAGGCTTCTCTGGTTGAGAGTTTATTTCCTGTAGGAGCCACAACTGCTTCAATAACTGAAGTCAATCGACTTCTGTCGATATTGAAATGCTTACGCCATACCGACAAATTCAGCAATGTAAACAAGTCCATGCCTATAGACAAGGAAAGTTTGCATATACAAACTGTTTGGAAAAGTTTGTTATAATCCATGAGCGGGAGATTTGTGTATTATTAAAAAAAAATGCTATTCAGTGTTTTGTGCTTTGACATGAAGGTCTAATAGACGCGTGCACAATGCATTCGTAACTTAGAAAGTTAATACAAACATAGCATTACTCAGATCCAGATGGATAAATGAGGGGTTCACAACCAGAGTGGACCAAGTCCATCTGGAGTAGTTCTGAGATATTGAGTCTTAAAGTTCCTGGCTCACGCTTAGCAACCTTCACCTTCCATGGGAAATGCTGCCCTCTGTGAGTAACAAATGAGTTATGGACTTTGTTTGTTATGGTAATGAATAAATCTAAGTTTTCTTCATCCGAAAGTGTATTAATCCACAAACTGATCACTGATGGACTTGGTCCACTCTGGTTGTGAGCCCCTCAAATGACAATAACAATATTTACGAAATATTATAATATGCTTATATAGAGTATACCAGTTAATTGTTAATTGAGGCATTGACATGGGAAAGCATGTATGTCACAAAAAATCGAAAATCCGTCTTTGTACAGTTAAGATAGTACGAACCCACTCCAGTGGCATGTTAAAGACAATATGTCGCTGACAGAAACCGTTTAGTTTCAGCAGCTCATCAAAGATGGATTAGCGTTAAGTAACATCCTTTGTAACAGCCCCACAAACGTTTTTTGCTTGTCCTGTAAAATTTCGTCCTTGTGACTTAGGCCTACATGCTTACCCATGGCAATGCCTCAAATTGTATGTGGCTAAAAAAAAAAAAACAATTCGTCTGGCCGCGAAACCAGGTGACCCGGGTTCGATTCCCGGTCGGGACAAGTTACCTGGTTGAGGTTTTTTTTTCGGGGTTTTCGCTCAACCCAATATGAGCAAATGCTGGGTAACTTTCATTTCACCGGCATTATCACCTTCATTCAGACGCTAAATAACCTAAGATGTTGATAAAACGTCGTAAAAGAACCTACTAAAATAAAAAAAAAAACAATTCTTTACTTGTCCTCTTAATAGTGCATTATAGTGCAGTTTATTTCATTTCATTAGGATCACTAAAATATTACAGTAAATTGTATTTGTTTATCCTAATTCCACTATCATAATTCCTGTAGCCTACACGCAATCATAGGAATTTCTTCAAATCCTCTGTAAACTTTTAAGTTGATAAACGGTCTTTACTTTCTGGACGAAACCTTCGTTGTAAGTGCATAGTGTTTGTTAAACATTCTCACGACAATGAGAAATTGACCAGTGTGAAGATAAGAGATGAGAATAACATATATGTCAAAATAATTTTTGAGAGAGAAAATTTCAAACAGAATTCTTTTGTAGGATTCCGCAGTCAAAAACTGCAAGCTGGGTTTCTGCAGTGTGCCGATTTACTCACCTTTTAAGCCATCACTGTGTAATTACGGTATAATTCTACCATTGTGCTGCACCTTAAGGGGTGGCTAGCTGTAAGATTTACCCCGTTTTCCTCATCAGATCAGTAGTTTACCGTCTGTAGTTCTGTGCTAAACACTCCCGCCCCTCCACCAGTAGTCCAGAGGGGGTTGACGACGGGGGTTGGCTTATCAAAGTCACCAAATCTCTCTCCCCCGCCCCCACCCCAGCAACTGTAGCATTTAGCTGTGTCGCTACTGTTGTCCCGTTTTAATTAGGTGACAATAGAGACACGTATATGCCCGTGTGCTTCATTAGAACGGAGCCCTGATGAAAGCCAAAAGATAGCGAGACCATTATTAAACAAGTGACGTCACACTGGAATTGTACAACAGTACGAGCCGGCGATATCCATCAACATTGTAATGGTGTACAGTTGAGATTACGTTTCGGGTTATACCCTATGTGTCACATAACTTGTAGCCGTGCCCTCAAACAATTTAGTACTCTCGTAGATTAAGCTCTTTGCTTCAGTGGAACCTGGGAAGATAGTTTCCATGTAAACCACATGTCTAAGAATGTCTGAATGGAATATACAGAAAGAGATATGAAGCAAAATTCGTTACCTTAGTAACTATAAAACTAAAAATTCTTCCTTTTTCTCTACTATACATGCATACACAGACGTATTTATGTATATACTTTTTTTTACTTGGTTATTTAACGACGCTGTATCAACTACGAGGTTATTTAGCGTCGATGTGATTGGTGATAGCGAGATGATATTTGGCGAGATGAGGCCGAGGATTCGCCATAGATTACCTGACATTTGCCTTACAGTTTGGGAAAACCTTGGAAAAAACCCAGTCAGGTAATCAGCCCAAGCGGGAATCGAACCCGCGCCCGTGCGCAACTCCGGAACGGCAGGCAAGCGCCTTAACCCACCGAGCTACGCCGGTGGCTGTATATGTATGTATGTATGTATGTATGTATGTATGTATGTATGTATGTATGTATGTATGTATGTATCTATGTATGTATGTATGTATGTATTTTTTCAGTAGGTTCTTTACGACGCTTTATCAACATCTTTGGTTATTTAGCGTCTGAGTGAGATGAAAGTGATATTGCCATTGAAATGAGTCCGGGTTCCAGCACCGAAAGTTACCCAGCATTTGCTCATATCGGGTTGAGGGAAAACCGCGGAAAAAACCTCAACCAGGTAACTTGTCCCGACCGGAAATCGAACCCGGGCCACCTGGTTTCGCGGCCAGACGCGCTGACCGTTACTCCACAGCTGTGGACTGTATGTATGTATGTATGTATGTATGTATGTATGTATGTATGTATGTATGTATGTATGTATGTATGTATGTATGTATGTATGTATGTAAAATTAAATTAAATTATGTTCTATTTAACGATGCTCGCTACTGCCGAGGTTCTGTTAGCGTCGCCGGTGTGCCGGAATTTTGTCCCGCAGGAGTTCTTTTACATGCCAGTAAATCTACTGACATGAGCCTGTCGCATTTAAGCACACTTAAATGCCATCGGCGTGGGACGGGATCGAACACGTAACCTCGAGCATAGAAGGTCAGCGGTATGCCGACTGCGGTACCCAGGCCGACTATATGTATGTATGTATGTATGTATGTATGTATGTATGTATGTATGTATGTATGTATGTATGTATGTATGTAATGTTAATGTTATGTTATATTTAACGACGCTCGCAACTGCAGAGGTTACATCAGCGTCGCCGGATGTGCCGGAATTTTGTCCCTCAGGAGTTCTTTTACATGCCAGTAAATCTACTGACATGAGCCTGTTCCATTTAAGGACACTTAAATGCCTTCCACCTAGCCCGGGATCGAACCCGCAACCTTGGGCATAGAAGGCCAGCGCTATACCAATTCGCCAACCAGGTCGACTGTATGTATGTATGTATGTATGTATGTATGTATGTATGTATGTATGTATGCATGAACTACCTGGCTACGAGGTAACTACTTTTAATAAACTACAAATGTTGATCTCAGAAACTATTACTGTTACTAAACTATTACTATTACTAAATTCCTTATATTATGATGAGGCTGTAATGTGGAGCAATAGTAAACCATGAATACAGTGAAAACATACAGGGTGATATTTTAATTATCCTATATGTTTTCACTATATTCATAGTTTACTATTGCTCCGTTATAGTAAACTGTGAAGCAATAGTAAACTATGAATACAGTGAAAACATACAGTGTGATTTTTTAATCACTCTGTATGTGTTACTGTATTCAGGATGGTTAAAAATTTCCCTGTATGTTTTCATTATACTTAGAGTGATTAAAAAATCACCTTCTATGTTTTCACTGTTATGTTTCAAACTTTTATTTAGAATTAACATAGATTAAATGACAACTTTGCGTTTAGATCATTCCGCCGTTTACTTCTTCAAATGTAGTTCAAATTCTTAACATTAGATGGCAAGTAATACTGAATTGTGAATAAAATGAATACTTCATCTGTAGTTCAGATTCTTAACACTAGTTGCCAAGTAGTACTAAAAATTGTAAAGGCCGTTCCTACATATGAAATTCTATGTGCAATAACTTATTGTAGATTGAATTAAACTATGTTATCATTTTAATACTATTAACGCTGTTTATTGAATATTCTATTCCCGAAATAGTTCAAGCAAATACCACTCGTGAAATTATCGACAAGATAAAATTTACTGAAGATATTACTTATGACAATTATTTTAATATCTTATTATTTTTAATGCTGCCAGTGTTTATTTTTGTTGCATTTGCCCCATTCCTATAGCTGTTACAATTTAAAATCTGTTTCCAATGTCGCTTTTATTCAGCTTTTAAGCTTTCTGAATTTTGTAAAACTGAATTTCCATACTTCTATTTTAATAGCATCCACAGAAAATGATGATAAGCACATGAGAATGGAAGCCAGCCATAGACAGATAGACGTTGCGTGTAGTTTCCTAATTTTTCATCGAGCATTAAGAATGCTTACAAAATCAGCACCCGGCCATGGGAGGTGTAGCAGCGGAGTTATACCGGCAGGACATGGCTTTCGTTACTAGATCCCTGGGTTCGATAAACATGTAGGAATGCAGCGACACCGAACATTAAGGTCATAGGTCAAGTCAGTGTAAAATCTTGTAAATGGGGTAAACTGCGGGTGTAAGAACATTTTACTACACGCTCCATAAAATAATACCAGACCGAGCTACAAGTTATTGCGTGCTTTATTAATATTTGTTTTAAGACTACTTCTTGTGGGGTTGCTGGTTCATATCACGCCTAGCGTCGAGGGTGGCTGCATTTATTACAGAACGAAATTGCAGTATTTGTGCAGTGTGTGGTTTTAAAAGAGTAGTAAAGGCAACTATTGCAGTATGAATAAATAAATAAATAAGTAAATAAATAAATAAGTAGTAAGTAAGTAAATAAATAAATGAATAAATAAAGTACTTACATAAATAAATAAAATATCAGTCATTTAAGTAATTTGCTTTTTTTTTGGTCTTTATGGCGTTATATTGGCCTGTCACGTTCACCTTCCATTTGAAGAGTCCACTGCAAGAATGATGGATGTCATCTGGAATACATTTTGCAGGAGAAGCAATGGGAAGTTTGAAATGCTTAGCGCTCAAAGCTTAACTGTGATTTTCCGATCATTACTGGACAATGACTATCAGTGTTAATCCCATGTAACTCTCTATGTACGTTCTATATGTCTTAAGCTATGCATTGACAGTCTTGGTTCATTTTCGACAAGAAAGTGACATCCATCATTCTTGCAGTGGACTCTTCATTTCTTAATGATCGACCGAGGAATATTTTTTCTTGAGACATAATATAATGGTATACTGTATTTGTCGAGACACTCTGGAATGATCCATTTTGTTGACATGTTGCGGCTAATTATTATGTTGTAATTACTAAGGTGTTCATGAAAAGGTGGCACTTTTAATTCCCTTGTATCTTAATTGATTCTAAAGAAATAAATAATAAAAACTTCAACAGAAGTTGAAATACCGAGAAAATATTTAAAAGTCCATTATTACAGTATGTAATAGAAATGTAAAATACCTGAAAATTATGTAGGGGTAAATAATGAGAGCAGGTTGTAGAATGAATCGATAATTTTGGATAGATAGATAGATAGATAGATAGATAGATAGATAGATAGATAGATAGATAGATAGATAGATAGATAGATAGATAGATAGATAGATAGATAGATAGATAGATGGATGGATGGATGGATGGATGGATGGATGGATGGATGGATGGATGGATGGATGGATGGATGGATGGATGGATGGATGGATGGATGGATGGATGGATGGATGGATGGATGGATGGATGGATGGATGGATGGATGGATGTATGGATGGGTAGACAAGCGTTCTACCAGTTTCCATGGGACAAATAAAATTCTCAACTATACGGTATCACCATTGATTTATGAGTGAAATGTTACACTACTTTCATGTTATGAGATGAAATTTGTCTATCAAGTTACATTTTCTGGACAGTCATCTGGACTTTTTTACAAGAAAAATTTATGCTATTAGCGATAAACATAGCGAAAGGATTCACGAAAAACGCTTCAATGGAAGATGAAATTCATGTATGATTAGTGAATATTGCTGATAAATTATTTGAGATACTCTAAAATCTACCTACAAGCGCAAATTATCAAGAAAGTCATTTTAATTTTTGTGTTTTGCAAGTTTTTTTTTTTTTTTTTTTTTGTTAGTCAGTGGAATAAACTTTTAGGAGTAAAAAAACTGTTTGTACAATGAAAATGGTGCATGTTAGAATATTTAGGATTTTAGAAATGAATTCAGCGCTTCTCATTTTATTAAGTAACATACTTTCATCCAAAGGAAAGAAAAAGAGTTTAAATTGTTGCACAGTCTAATTCAACTCCGTTCCTTTAGATTTAAAGCCATAAATGCTGCCACTGGAGCCACAGACTTAACATAGACGTAGAAAGCCACCAAGTTATGTATCATACACATGTGGTGGCGATTCCTTTTTTCAACGCAGCACCATGCGCGGACTTAATCCGTTATAGCCGCTGTGACATTGGCGTTGTTTGAGATACAAATGAGGATTCCGAACCATTAAGATAGTGCCAAGTCCGAATGTAATTTTGTTACTGGACGCAGATTACAATCAGCTGCGACCGGTTTAATTTCAGTCGACGAAATCCAGTTACGAGTCTCGCTCGCGCATCAAACGACGAGCAGTCAGATGTGGCGCGTAAGGGATTCGCTCAATTTCCCGGCAGCGCACCGCACTAAACGCGTTGCCACGGGTTCGAATCCCACCAACAGCGTGATTCTATTTGCGGTCTATCGATTAACATCTCTCTCTCGTCCGTTCCTCTTGCAACTGCCATTCGTTCTCTTTCCTTCGAAAATTGTATTAGCTCTCCCTTGTTAGTAAGCCAGCACCATCTCGTGGCGAGACTTGGAAATTCTATGTTATTTTCAGTGTTATTGAATCATTAAGATTGTTATGGAATTGTACCACGCAGTGTACAGGATTTTTTCAAAAGTAAAACTTAGATGGCATTAAGAAATCATCTATTATTACACTATATAACAAGGAATGGATTCAGAATTAAATGAATTATGTAAATTGTGGTATTTATGTTTTGGCATTTCTTATACTATTTTATACACTTTTTCTTATTGAAATGTTGAATATTGTCTCTTTAAAATAATATCGTTACCTATTTCCTAGATTCTAATTTCCATTCTCATATTTACATCTTGCTGAATTTCATTTAACGCGTCTTGCCAGTCTATGCAACTTTTATTGTTTAAAATATTCAACGGTCTACTAGATAATAGGGATTGTCACAAATCCAGCTTAACGCCAGAACATCACATCTAAGAAATTGTCAATATTGTTATATTACAAAAAAAAAAAAAAAAAACAACAACAAAACAAAAACAAAAAAACAAACACTTCAGCACATAAAAATTCACCAGTGTTAAAAATGTGTTAAAAATTCAATGAAATATGTAAAACATGGGATCTAGATTTCAGCATTGCTTACATGAAACACAAACATTTTCTTATTAATATACTGAAAGTAGTTGATTTTAAGTAATATTGCTATCTATTTGTTACTGTGTAATTGAATTTATAACTACATTTTACAACTTTTGGTTATGATCTGTATTTATCTATTTTTAATTTTTTTATTTTGTATTTTTCATTTATGTCTATTTCTGTATTTTTTATTTATGTATGTATTTGTATGTTTTTTTTTTTTCATTTTTCATTTGTATTTATACATGTATCTTGCATTTGTATCTGTTTTACCTCTTTTTTCATGTTATCTCCATTTTTTATGTTCTAATCAAATATCTTTACTGTCTATTATAATTGAGGCTTTGCCCTGTCATAGAAAATAAATAAATAAATAGAAATATTGTATTTATACATTTATTTATATTTTATTTATCTTCCCTCTCTTTTTTTTTTCAATTTTCAAGCCACAAGTGACTTCAATTTTGTCCTTATATTGTAATTGGGTCTTGCTATATTATAGATAGATAAATAAATAAATAAATAAATAGGATAAATAAATAAATACATTTATCAATAAATACATAAACACAAAAGTATATAAATACATAAATAAGCAATATGTATGTAAGCAAGCAAACAAAAAACAAGAAACAAACGAACAAATAAACAAATAAGTAATGAATTAAAAAGTAAACAAAACTAGCTAAATGAATAAGTAAATAAGGAAATGAGCAAATAAGCAAATAAATATAATAATTGAAGGGGAGGATTTTGGACAAAAAATTCAGACATGATTGTCAAAACCTTGTATTTAGAAAGGAATATTAAATGTAAAAAAAAAATATATATATATATATATATATATATTTTTCCCACCATTGTTGTATGAGTAATGACGTCATTGAGAACATTATTATAGGGCACGTAGTTTTTTTAATATCATCTGAAATGGCATATTTTTTATTCAGTATTTCATTTGTTTCATACAGAAGCACTATGGTTATGCTTTCTATGGTAACAATTTTTATTGATGATACATCTTGTTAGTTATTGTGTTATGAATTTTATGCTCGACCATGCCGGAATGTAGTAATTATACACCTGGTAGCAGTCCTTTAATGCATGTCATTAAAGTACACCTACTCATTAAAGTACAGGTGTTCAGCCAATGACAAATCACCTTACAGGTGTTCAGCCAATGACAAGTCAGCTTTGTACCGTTATAAAACCGCAAGTATCGATTATTCTCGGATATGCAATCGAAAGAGAATTAGCGAAAAGTCACGGAGGCTGGAAATCCAATACTGTCGCAGAAGGTTATGTTCTGTTACTATAATAATTAGCGTTAATTGTAAATAATATTCAATTAAATTCAATTTGTCATCTCGTTTTTCAATGTCGAATTCAATAATCAAGGTTATACCAAGTTTAACGGGATTACATCAAGGTCAATGACATTATTGTTCCTCGGAAAAAATCAATACTTTCGCGTCTGCGCACATCTCACAATTCACGACCTAGAACAAGGTCACTTCCGATCTTGTCAGATACAAATAGAATGTATACATCTGAATAATTTCAAGTTAGAAATATGGTCGAACATAAAAAGTCGTATGAAACTCGCCTATAATGGTAATTAAGAAGCTCGTATGAAAACTATGAAACTCGCTTGCGCTCGTTTCATAAACATCCATACTCGCTTCTTAATTACTATCATTATAGGCTCGTTGCATAATGTACTATTTTTATGCTGGAATCAACACAGAACAAGATGTTCTTACCAGAATATGATATATTCATTTGCCATTATTTTGAGTCTAAAGAATATAAAACAATGTAATTCTCTGTGGCATAATTGAAATTACTATTGTCAAATATTGTGTCAAGCTTGCACAACAATTATCTGAAAACATAAGTTTAGTTTACCAACTTTGCAAAACATAAAATACTAAAAACAGGTATATTTTATTGGCGGATCTAATATTATGTAGCACATAAACGTTGGGTGTTTGTGCATCATGCAAAAGCCCAAAAATCTCGCGTCACGAAGTCAGAGCGGTATGCAAAGTTGCTGATTAATCAATTCCGACAACTGCTGCATACTTTCTTGTAAAGAGGAGTTAGAGCTAGACAATCCGGACGGTTGAGCGCAGCTCGTCTGACGATGCGTGCGGTTTCCGCTGCAGACGGCACATCGCCGACAGCGATGATCTGGGATTGGAATTCCAGAGTTTACAATATGGAGGTGGAGAATTAAGATTAATACGTCATCACTGATTCTAATACCTTTATTAAATAGTGAGTCATGTCTCTCCTCCCACCCCGTATCTCTCCGCGCTCTCTAATTTGTTTCTTTGAAATCGAAACGAGTAGAAATTGCGTCCGTCTCACTCTAACGATCTCTTACCCTCCCTCACAGTAATCAGTTTCCATCCAGCTCCCTTCGCCCCATTTCACTGTCGGAATCATCCGACCCCCGATACGTTTCGACAATAACAGAAATAAGTGCGCGGTATTAACATTGTTCACGGTTACATCAAAACGTTGCATATCGCGTACTCGTGAACAAGTGTAAGAATCGTATGGAAAGTAATATCTTTACGTAATTCTTGTTAAAAATTTGTATGCTTTATAAAACAAAACACGGAAATTAGTTTTTAGTGTGCTTTTTATTTTTTCCAAATTTTTGTTATTTTTATTTATACAGGGTGTTAAAAAAAGCATCCAATATTTTAGGAGGTGCTAGTATGCATCAAAACAAGAAAATAATGTCTAATAAACATGGGTCCTACAACACATACTTTCTGAGATCTGAACACTTCATAGGAGGTGCTCAATCTGACGTCCATTCATGGCAATGCATTCCTCTGCCCTTTGGCGCAAGGAATCACGCACTCTTTGAAATTGACCTGGTTCCTTCATTTGTCCCCATAACCAAAAGTCTAGGGGATTTAGGTTTGGAGAACAAGCAGGCCAATCCAGCGATCCTGAAGTCAGCGTCAGATGTTCACGCACATTGCGGAGAAAATGTGCTGGTGTGCCACCGTGCATGAACCACATCTTTAGTCTCTGCTGACATGGCACATTCTCCAGCAAGGCAGGCAATACGTTAATAAGAAAGTCTCTGTGGTAGCACGTATGGCCCTATTAATCTATCACCAAGAACGCCTGCCCATACGTTGATTGAGAATCGGTATTGATACTTTACTTCTTCAACTGCATGGAAATTTTCATCAGCCTACACATGCTGATTACGAAAATTCACAACACCATCTCTGTTGAACCCCGCTCATATCCGCAACCAGACTTTTGTTTTCAGTATTCCTTACAACATAGCATTATTCCATGCCAGGGGTGTCAACTACGGTATGAATATCTAGTAATCTGTTGTACTGAAGGGCAGAGAAATGCATTGCCATGAATGGACGTCACATTGAGCACCTCCTATGAACAAGTGTTCAGATCTCAGAAAATATGTGTTGTAGGACCCATGTTTATTAGATATTATTTTCTTGTTTTGATGCATATTATCACCTCCTAAAATATTGGATACTTTTTTTTTCAACACTCTGTATACAGAATGGAAGTAAAATAATCCTGCAGATTGATAGGGACGATAGGGTATACGTAAATGAATAGAAAACCTATATTACGGTTTGTGATTAAATGCACGGTTAATTAGACAATTAAGTTGGAAGTTTCAGAAGTCGGGCAACATCGCCGCTAACACACTGCTCTTTATTCTCGTAATACAGATGTAAGAAATCAAGTCCACACCTGTGGAGTAACGGTAAGAGCGGCTAGCCGGGAAAGCAGGTGTCCCGAGTTCGAATCCCGGTGGGGGCAAGTTACCTGGTTGAGATTTTTCCGGGGTTTTCCCTCAAACCAATACGAGCAAATGCTAGGTAACTTTCGGTGCTGGACCCTGGATTGATTTCACCGGCATTATCACCTTCATTTCATTCAGACGCTAAATAACCTCAGATGTTGATACAGCGTCGTAAAATAACCCAATAAATTAAAAAAAAAATAAAAGAAATCAAGGAACTCATGTTTGTCTGCCTTAGCGAACTACCTCCCATCTCCTTTTCTGTTGTAAGCTGGTCGCATCAGTCAGTGGCTTGAAATTAGTGATTCCTTTAATTAAATTTACATGGAAACCGTACTGAAATACGCCAGAGGGATAATCGATTATTTGTGACATTTTCTATCGATATGGACAAAAGTCACGATCCTATTCGCTATAGTTTTCGAATAAGAGGAAACATTTAAAAAAAAAATTGCGAAAACTATGGATTGTCCACGATTATGGTATTACACTTTTATGTTACATGCAACATGAGCTATTCGCTATGAAAATCTGCAGGGTTATTTCACAGCGGTGGACTTCAAATTATTGGATTAATAACAAATTATAAGTGGATCACACCTGAAAAAGTAAGATGCTTGAGGCTGGATGTCACAAATAATGAACTATATAGAAGAGTAACTGTGTAGCCTATTAAATTCTTACTATAATAATAGCCTAATTAGCTAATTACATATGAGGGGGTCAGAAGCAAAGGAGTACGAGTAATATTTCTAAGAACATGAGTTAGGTGATTCCAGGGCAAGCTAAAGTATCTAAAAATTTAGTGTCAAAGGGATATATCTTTTAATCACATGTCACACTAAAATTGACATAACAAATTTCACGGAATTTACGAAAGCTTAAGTACTTTCAACCACATTTTCTTTGCTTCTAACCCCCCTCCTACATTAAGTTGAGAAAATGGCATTGTTAAAGTCACAATAAATAAATAAATAATAACATTTCAGTAAGATAATTATCATGGTTTTGAAGACAGTTCAGGCAGTTGTTTTTTTAATAATTTGTTGTTTAATAATTTTAATTTTGAATTAATAATAATAATAATAATAATAATAATAATAATAATAATGATTTATTTTAGCTGGCAGAGTTAAGGCCGCAAGGCCTTCTCTTCCACTCAACCAGCAAAAAGTGTATATACATATGCATGAACTTACAAAGAATCCAACAATTTGATTTAGATGAGAGTTACATGTATACAAAAGTTATTTACAAATTAAACAACAAAATACTATGAACTATTAATTAAACACTGAAATAAACTGTGTAGCAGAATTAAACTAAAATACATAGAATGTTAATATATTTCAAATAATATTAGATAATAGAAAGAGATTATTACGAGACAATTAAAATACAGCACAATCAGGGTGATGTCTAAAGAAAAAAGTAACAATGTAGTCAGTGATAGTTTAAATTAGTATGATTGGAGTGAAATGCTAATAAGGTTATCTTTTAAGCTGTTCTTAAAGGTGTTTATTGTCTTGCAGCCCCTAATACTTTGTGACAAGGAATTCCATTGACGCGAGGTGGATATTGTAAAAGATGATGAATAACAAGATGTTCTATGAAGAGGTATACTTAGCGTGCCACAGATAAGTGATCTGGTATTTACGTCGTGGTTAGAGTATAGATAAGAGAAACGAGACGAAAGGTAATTTGGTGTTGAAGTGTGCAGAATTCGAAAGAGTAAAGACAAAGAGTGTAAAGCTCTACGTTCTTTAAGTCGGAGCCACGAGAGACTTGCGAAGGACTTCCTTTTTATAAAATTATTATACAGTCTCCGAGCGAAATTAGAACTGTGCCTTCAATCTTAAATTTTGGTTCAATGAGGGAAGTGAAATATTGTATCTTCATGTATTGTGGTCATGATGGAAATATATAAATTTATTTTGATATTCATGGTAGAAGTTCAAAATGGTATTACATATAAATTTGTTTCACACCTAAAACATTAAATACTATATGAGTTGGATAATAAAGTTTTCCTTATAAACGTATTTGAATAATACTTTTATGTAATAATATTTATACAAGAACGGTAGTCTGTCATAATGCTTTCCATCCTATAGTCCATAGCTACTGTATTATAGGTTGAACTGGCTTACTGGATTATGCTAGTATGTGGTTGATGCTTAAGTTCAATTATTATCAGGGATGTCTACAGTAATAGATAATGTTCTGCCGTCTAGCGGATTGATGAAGAATCGTGTAATTTTAAGAACAGTAAGCTCTGCTGGAAAGAATCTTTTAAAAAAGGTGTGGAACTCCGTAAAACGAACAGTACCGGTAACTTCCATACTTCAATAAGACAATGTATGTTCTAGTAGGCTATAGGCTATGTTACAGTTCTTAATAACAATGTTCATTCATTGTATTCCATACATCTGAAGCATTAAGATGTGGAATAAATCGAAAGTTGTACATTTTTTTTTCTTTGGCGAGATGAGGTAGGGCCGATGATTCACCATAGATTAACAATAATAATAATAATAATATTAATAATAATAATTTTTGTACCTGCAGAGTTAAGCCATAGGGCCTTCTCTTATATTGTACCAGGTCACAAAGTAGACAAGCAGTGAAAATTTAACAAAAAGTTAAAGAACAGAATACTAACATATTACAAAAAATTATAGCATATCAAAATCAACACTAAACAACATGAAAATAATACCATAATAGAAAAAAGAAAGTAAAATACATTGAAATATAGTAAAAGCAACTCATTTAGTACAAATAGTTAATATGGAAAACGTAAGGAAGAATACAACAAAATGGAATGAAATAAAATAATAATAAAAAAGAAGAAAAGAAATACGAAAATTGAATAAAATCCACAATAAAAAAGTATGATAATAAATTAATCTGGCGATCAAGAGAACAAAAAAGGTGAAAGGAAAGAAAGGAAATATATATATTTTTACAAAACTATCGCAGAGGAAAGGGCTTATAATCGAAAGAAATCTGAATTGAAAATCTGAATAGGTTGGGATGATAACCGAAAAAAAGATACCGAGAAAATCTACCCGGACATAATTCGTGTCCAAATTCCTTTTTATTTTGGCTCTAATTTCATTTCTGATATTTCGTTAGAAAAGTCATTCAGCATGTTAGATATCTTTGAAATATGACTTCTGCCTTTGATTCTGTAGATAATGACGGTCTAATTACAGCCAATCAGATGTGGAATTAAATGTTGAAGCACTTGTACCACTGTTGCACGGCACTGCAATCCTGCCACTCATCACAACATCCAGGGAGAAATGTAGCAAACGACACAACAAGGAGCTGAACATTTTCAATTTTCCAACTTTAATTACATTTTAATTAGCACTTAGAGTTAATTAAGGCTGAATCTATTAGAGAAGGAGGGAAACTCTCACTTATCAAATGTGCAATCAGCACAATATCAACATTAACCGACGCAACAGTTGTCCACTGTAACACTGATCGCGACCAACTAAAGGAAAAACAAAAGACAAGTATGGCCTTTGAAACAATTTTTGGTAAAGAGAGATCGTACCGTGCCAACAAGTGGCCCAATTACATAAACGCTACTTGATAATGAAACTTGAGCCATGTAAACCATGGGTTTTCTTGTAAAATTCCCTAATAGCCTTCTTACTTAAAGAGACAAAACTTTGATCAGCTTGACGCTACGGCCGCTTTAACTCTTATTCCTGACTTTATTTCAAGCTCACAGTCCGAAATAATCCCTGCCGCACTGTGGAAACCCGATTCCTTCGCTCGTCCCTTTGTGCTTCACTGATGAAGTCAATTGGGAATGAAGAAAACAGGGTGAGCAGGGAGGGGGGGAATTGTGATATTCTCCGATTGCAGGGCTAAGTTGGCTGGCTTGTAACTTCCTTCTCGCGGCTAATTATGAACTCCCTGTCCCCCCCCCCCCACGGCTTCTCCATATCCCTCTGGGTAGCCTCATAGACAGGAAATGAGATTTGAATTTTGCCCCAGCGGGACCCTGCTACTGAATACTGTGCTAACATAGGTGCGCGCCAGTACGCATGCGTGCAAACAGAAGAAGAACGCACTCCGCTAAATCAGAGTGACCTCAGTTGCTCAATTTGGTTCGCTTTTGTTTGTTCTTGGCTTTTTCAGACGCAGGACTTTACTAGTACCTGTAATTTTGTATATTTTATTACAGATTTTATTATGTATAGAAATTCAGAAATCTTCTCACTATTCGTGAGGTGCCACAAGGGACAAAGAGTACTTAACCATATAAATTTTTACAAGTTCATGAAAAACCATTAATTTTGTTTTTACAATGAAACTCCTACAAGCACATAGCTGCAAATACATTTTGTGATTAGTGGAAATATACCTAGTTTTAGAGAGGCAAGTGTTACAAAAAAAAGTAAAGAATGCTAATGAACTTGGTTTCATTTCGAATATAAGTGATGCTTCAGGAGAGCAATTGATCCTTTCAATGCAGCTAATGTCACAATCGGTATAATAGATGTAGGTATTCCAAGCATCTTAAACACATCTTTCATGAAGAGAGTAGCGGCACCTCTTGCTCGAACCAGAAGTCCGATTACTTCAAGCTCTTCTAGCTGGTATTTTTGGAGGTAATATGGAATGGTAGGATTGTAGATATTCTTTTTTTCCTTATCCACTTCTGCTGGCTGTTCCTCATTCGTTTCGAAACGCACAGTGGGATCAATTATGAATCCAGATCTTGTAGATTCCTTGAAAGCTATTATATCTATGCACCGTGTACTGCCAGTGACGGAGAGACCATGTACTTCTTCAAAGGTGTTGTAATCGGCATGTTTAAGGGTAGTGGCTATAATTGATCGTACTTGATGGTGTCTATCGTTTCGTAGACCTTCGCCGTGCGGACAGGATCCCAGGACGTGTGCAAGAGTTTCAACCTCGTTGTGGCAATGCCTACAACGGTTGTCCTGAGATCTTCCCGGCACAGCACGTACTGCAGCAACATTTCCAACCATTTTAATGCCATCGCGCTATTCGCTGTTGGAGAATCCTTCGTGTTTACAAATTCATTTGTTGGCACCAGGATATTGTTTAAATAAAACTATGCCTTTCCCTTTCTGTGGGTGACAACACCAAATATCAAATTCTCTGTTCCTCAGAAGGTTACGAATCTTTGTAGGATTTAAGAAATGTTCATTCTTATGAAATAAGGCATCTTCTGGAACAATGTTCATTCAGCCCTTACGGAAGCTAAGAAATGATTTAGTTCAAATAAATATGTTCTTAACGAAACTAAAACTGCATCTTATTCGAGAGTATAGCTATGGATAATGAGTCACTTTGAATTCCTCGCTATTACCGTCGGTAGCAGGCTTACATAGGAAGGCAAAAGTATAAAAAGTTGAGGAATTATATATATATATATATATATATATATATATATATATATATATATTAATTTAATGACTTTTATTGTTTTTTAAATATCTATATTATATTTTAATGGTTATCTTATATAGATATGTATATTTCTGTAGCCGGGAGTAAAAAGGTCTTAAGTTAATTTTTTGTGAAAATGAGATTTTTATATATTATGAAAGCGGAAACAATTTTCTACAATCTGGTAAAACGGTTAAAGTCAAGTAAGACTAATGACTGGATTTATAGAGCTTTACCAAATGCCCTAAGTACTTTTTGAATCGAGCACACACAGAATAAACGACCTAAGAATATTTAATACTTTATTCCTTACAAATATCACATGTTTACTTTCCATGCTTCCCTATTAAAAAGGTCTAACTTGTATTTTAGCTATTTTATCACATACTGATGCCCTTTCCTTTTAAAACTTTAAGGAGCAAGTAAAGAGTCCTACATATTTTGCATTCCTAGTAATTTACATTTCCCATTTATTTTGACATGAAGAAGGTCTTATGTTTAAATAGTCCCTTCTTTCCAATTTGGGTTGTAGTCTTAAAAGGGCGTAAGTGCGACTATTTTTGGAAATAATCAAGAAAATTGTTAAATGAGCAACATTACCTGTTTTAGAAGAAATATAAACAAATAATATCCAGGAAAACCTCTTAATTAAAATAACTCTATAATTGGCACCAATTTCAATCTTTCTACTGCTCTCCTGAAAAGTATAAAATTTTTGCTTAAGGCCTTTTTCCTCCCGGCCACAGATTTAAATATTACATTACAAAAGCAATGTAAAACCTGATTATGTCATGACGTGAAAACGTTTGTTTTGAATTTTTATGGAATGTTAATAAAAAAAAGTTCCTCATACTTCTACACGATACGTCTTTATGACTGAAAATTTAAAACAATTAATATTAACGTTAGCTCCTCATTCTAGGGTGAGATAAGTCGTTTGGGATTATCTCTCGATGTAGTCAAATAGTTCGCTTTTGTGGGATTGCGCACAATACTATTTGGATACAATCCAAGAAAGTGAAGCTTATCTTTAGTATGGGATTAATTCCAGAGGGAGAAAAGCAAGCAAATCCACCCCCCGCCACAAGCCACACCTCCTGAAATGATAGAAATTAATCCCATCCGAGCTTTACCAGTCTTATTAAGTACACATAAGATGCCTTTCTTGGAAATCACGAAACCATGTTTTTTTGTAGGCTTCTTTTATTTTCACTAAACTGTGCTTGGCATTGGAAGGGATCGCAATGCACCCCTCCCAAATAGGCTCGATTTTCTTGGGCATTGCTGTTGTGAGACACCATGCACTCTGACTATGAAATCACTCACTACTCATTTGTCACCTGTCACCACAGTTCAGCTTTTGTGTAACTCCAGACGTACATGAAGTCATTCAAAATTCGTTTTCAGAGATCGGAAACAACCCTCTGTACAGCCATTCCAGGCAAACTGGGAATTAAAATGAAAAATTTTTTTTTTTCAAAAAAATTTTTTTTTATTAATGTAGGACATTGATACAGACAAACATAAGTGTTCTGTCCATGGACAGGTCTTTCACTGCAAACCTAGCATTCTCCAAGCTTTCCTCTTTCCTGCCTTCCTCTTAGTCTCCGCATATGACCTAAACAGGGTGTTACAGGGATGATGTTACAAACTTTCAGGGATGATGGGGAAGGGCACATGTATCAATTTGAGGTAAGGAACCCTGGTCCGGAAATGACTGAGTCGAAAGTTACAAGCAAAAATAGTTGTATGTAAATGGAATAATTTTATTCCTTTGTACACCTTATTTATGTGTATTTATCTGTACATCTTACACATACTGTATCCATCTGACGTTTACGTTGTCTACCTACAGTATTCCGTTCAGTGCGCTGTCTGAGGGGTGGGGACAGGAAACTACACTAAAGCAATGCAGATAGCGTAATGTGTAACGGACATGGTCGGTCCTGATATGCACGTCTGTAGACAGCAGTGTATGTGTATAAGTTGCAGTGTCCAGTCGATCAGTCCTAGTGAAATGGAGGAGTACACGAGAGCGGAATATGCAGACGTGATTTTCGAATACAGATGAGCCAATGGGAACAGTAGACAAGCTCACAGATTATATCGATACAAGTACCCACATAGGAGACATCCGGCCCATACCATCTTTCCACGACTGTTCCAAAGGTTAAGGGAAGGAGGGCACGTGTTGCGAAATTACAATTCCATTTCCACACAGCTATTTTTGCTTATAAGTTAACTTTCGACTCAAAAGCAAACGTCCTGATGGGGGCAGATAAAAAAGTTAATTTTTTTTTCTTCCACCATGTTAATAATGTCAAAAGAAGTGCTTATACAAATTTTGACCACTCGACCGCAATTACGAAGGCCGTAAAAAAATAAGTTCGCCAGGGACCACTGACAGAAAAAAAAACACAATTTCATTGGACAAATTTATTGGAACGGACACAGCAATTGCTGAGCTATTTTTCAACATATTTTCCATCGGAACTGTAACATTTCTCATATCATGGGATCGACAGAGAGAGGTGCAGACGCAGTCAAATGCTGGTTTCGATCTGAGGCGGCTGACTTCTACGACACAAAAATTGATACTATGGTATGACAAATGTCTCAATTCCAGTGGGGGATATGTTGACAAATAGCACAACAATTGCTGTATCTGTTTCAATAAATATTTCTACGCAATTGTGCTTTTTTCTATAAACGACCTCAGGAAAAATTTTTGGACGGCCTCGTAATTGCGGTCGAGTGGCCAAAATTTGTACAAGCACTTCTTTTGATATTATTAACATGGTGGAAGAAAAAAAAAATAACTTTTTTATCTGCCCCCATCAGAACGTTTGCTTGTCAGTCATTTCCGGACCAGGGTTCCTTATCTCAAATTGATATATGTGTCCTCCCCCATCATCCCTGAAAGTTTGTAACATCATCCCGGAAACACCCTGTATATTTTAATGTCGTCTAAATAATAAAATTTATTCAACAACTTTTTTATGTAAAATAATACTGATTTTTTAAAATTGATTCTATTAATAAAAGTTGACAAAAGTATTTTCAAAATATGACTTTGAAAATAGTAAAAATGTAACATCCGTGACAACTGAAATGACTGAGTATCATTCGGCTAACATATTATCGTGCATTGCTATAGTCTTACTGTGTTTAACTCTTGGCGTCTATGTTCATTTGTCAATAACCTCCTTTTAGCAATGGAAGCGTAGAGATGTTAACTAGCATTCCTCTCCACACAGAAGTAGCTGGATTGTGTCTATATCTCAGCATGAAGTCTCTCAATCATCCGAGATGTAACTATAGAAACAGACAGTTAGTAGAGGGCCGTGAAACAAATTAGAATCGAGATCAAACTGACAAAATTATATAGATAAAGAAACCCCCCTGCTGTCTGTTGTAGATGTTACCACTCTCTTCCCCCCCATCCCATTCGAATACTGACAAACCAATCCATATAGTTCGAAAGGATTCAGTTCTTATTAAGGCAGAATATAAAGAAGAAAAAAAGAAGACACAGGGGTCTGCAGCGAGCATTGTTTTCATTCCACTCCATTTAAGGATATAGCCGCTTCTTGAAGACCTGCATTCCACATCAGCGTACTGGGAAATGCAAAGAAAAAATACAGAACAAATATTTCAACCATTTAGCTCTTATTTGTTGATTACCTACTTGTAAGTTATTACTGGCCCTCGACCTAGTTTAGAGGTCTTAATTTCCTTCTCTGACTTTCTACGTATTATTTAATTTTTATTAATGATATTATTTAAGAGGAGTCGAAATTATGTCCCTGGAAAGATAGATCAAATGACATATTGATTAAATTACTCCAGTCTCTCAGAAAGCGGAGCGAAGTTCGATTCCAATTTCAAATCGTTGTTGCACAGGTTTTACAACAGTATTTCGAATTCTCAACCGCTTTCACAGAAACCTGCAGAATAGTAATATGCGTTACAAGAACAGTATGTTGTAGTTTTCATGTTCGAGGAAAAGTTTGAAAAAGCGAAACGTAGTTGAGCTTTTTTTAATTTCCGAGAATTGAAAGAAAACATACCGCTCGTGTATCGTACATTATTTTGTGCGAAAATCGTTTATTACATACCTGAGAGAGGAATTTCTAATTAGTTGCAATGAAATCTCCATCTTGGTTTTTGTTCAATGACGGCAAACTTGCAAAACAAAAATATCTGTCTTCAACATTGTTGCTTTAAAATGTTTTCTGTGTTTACTATACTCCAGCAGGTCGTGATATATGTCTGTCTTTTTTTTCCCCCAGTCTATAAATGCGAACTTAAAACAAACGGTAAGGTTATGTAATGATTTAGAGTTTACTTAATTTTTGCAAATATTTAAAAACAATAATTAACAGTGCAATTTAGGTGAAATTGCAGTGGTAAGTTTCCAATTTACAATTATTACTATATTGAACGTCTCTAAAAATAATATGTTAAAAGCCTAAATCAGTAAAATCAATATGCCACTTAAGCGGTAAGAAGAGGGAAATTGTTATGTGTGTTAGATTGGGAATACTGAATGTGAAATTTTAGACTTACCGCGGATTGGTTTTGTGCGGAAACCAAGCAAATACGCACAAAAGTATATTCTATTATCCATGTGCTAAAAAGGATAACTGTTCATCTTCCCTCTTGCTTAAAAAAGTCCCTTGTGCAGACGCTTGTATATCCCTATTCATTCATTCATTCATTCATTCATTCATTCATTCATTCATTCATTCATTCATTCATTCATTCATTCACTCACTCACTCACTCACTCATTCATTCATTCATTCATTCATTCATTCATTCATTCATTCATTCATTCATTCATTCTATTCCATAGATCTTACATGAGCAATGAAGCTTTAAGATGTGAAACAAGTCAAAATTTTACAATATTAGGCCTACAATTACAATTTTTACAAATTTTTACAGTTTTACAATTTAGTAATTTTCTACAATTTTTACAATTTTGTGCAATTTTTTACAATATTTTGGTGAGATGTAGTGAGATGAGGTGAGGTCCGAGAATTCGCCAAAATATTACCCAGCATTTGCCTTTTGGTTGGGGAAAACCTCAGAAAGACCCAACCAGGTAATCAAATCAAAGGGGGGTAATCTAATCAAAGTGGTTGATGCCAAGGACTCGCCATAGACCATCCGGCTTCAGTCCCCTGGCTTTATTTTGACTATGCTGACATTTTACTGACTGACCTTTCCAGCGACAAGAAAACGAAATTTCAACTTGCTCATAATTTGTGTGTACGTTTTGTAAGCAATGTTCGTAAATATAATCATATTACCCCATCCCTGGAAACAATAGGTTGGCTTAAACTAGATAAGAAAAGAAATTTACATTCACTCCTCTTTCTCTTCGAAATCTTGAACTCCTCTATTCCTTCGTACCTGTCGTCTCGCTTCACTTACCTTTCTTCCCACCACAATCTAAACACACGCTCTCGCCATGAAACAATACTAACAGTACCATCCCATCGCACCTCCTCATACTCATCCTCTTTCACAATAGCCCTGCCAAGACTCTGACATTCGTTACCTGCTAGCATCAGGGACTGTCGAAATAAAATTGAATTCAAACGCAAATTTACTAGGCACTTGGTCAGTAATTAAGACTCGTTTAGACATGGTTTCTTGTAAATAGCTCTCTTAATCTATCACAAAATATTTCAATACCCGATAATTTCATCACTATACAATTTTGTTATTGTAGGTTTAATTTGTAATTCAATAAATACAAAAATATTCATTGTTCTTAACTTCTATGATAAAATGTCTAGCTTTCATTAATCAGGTAATCTTGTCGTACTTTAATTTTTATTGTAATTGTAATTGTAAATGTAATATTAATTGTAATTTTATTCTTCATATTATAGTTGTAATCCCCTGGTAGATGGGCAGAGAAGGCCTGACGGCCTTATCTCTACCAGATTAAATAAATAATACTACTAAATACTATTAATACTTTCATTGCATCATGGTTTCATTTCGTAGGTTGTCACTGAATAAATATTTTGTTAAAAAGGACCCTTTCATGTGTACTGAAGTTCCTTGAAGCAAGTAAGGAGATAGGTTTGGAAATATATCCCGTTAAAACAAAGTATATGATTATTTCTCGTGGCCAGAAAATAATATGAATTGGAAAAATAAAAATTGGACATTTATCTTTTGGTAACGTGGAAAAATTCAAGCACCTTGGAGCAACATTAGCTAAGAAATATAAATGACCACGAGAGGAAATTAAACTCAGAATAAACATGGGAAATGCGTGTTATTATTCGGTTGAGAAGCTTTTGTCATCTAGTCTGCTCTCAAAAAAAAAAAAAAAAAAAAAAAACAGAAAGTTTGAATTTATAAAACAGTTACATTACAGGTTGTTCTGTATGGTTGTGAAACTACTGAAAAAAAAATGAGGAATAATAATGATAACAATAATGGTAAAAAACATACTCATGCATTAAAGTAATGATATACATTTCAAACTTTAATTTAAAATAAATTGGTAAAGAGGAGAAAGAAAAGCATTTTATTAAAAACAAAATTAAAGTCCTTACAAAGTTACAGGTATTTATTTATGTTTGAATATCAGACTACTAGTATCTTGGACAAAGTCACAGACCGTGAATCCGACAATCTTCGAGTGTTGGGAGAGAATCAGACTTAATCACGATGTAAGTGGCAAGAACAAAAGAATTTATTTCATTACATTTGTTGCAGTCCAATTACTTAAACTTGGGATCCGTAACGTATACTGTATCCCGATGTCATGCCTCCTTGTCACTGATCCAGACGAACAAAAAACCTTTTAAACTAAGTTAATTTGTGCACCAATACAACACACGTAAATCTCTGTAACGCAATGGTCGTCAGAACTGAAATGGGTAACGGGTGAGGAGTGTATCGAAAAATACTCTGTCGTACAGAAAGGAGAGAGAGAGAGACAGAGAGAGTGAGAGAGAGAGAAAGCATACCCGCCAGCAGCCACGGATGCACGCTTGTGCATCTCTTACTCACGGGTAAGAGACGCTAGCCCGAGGGTGCACTGTGCTGCTGACCGCTGCTGTAATGAATCTTAGCTACACGTTAAATAACATAACTACAAGAGACATTCCTTCCAGCCTTAATAGTTGCAAGAAATCTTTATGCAGTTTAAATTTAGTTCTATTACTCATAACATAATTCACACATCGGCAGAGTTAGCTTTGAGGGCCAAAGATCTGAGTTCTTATACTGGAAACTTCAGGACAAAAACTGTTTATTATGAACGTCTAATTCATTGATCTGTGAGAGGACTTGTTATATATTTGTAAGGCAATTCAAACTCAAGTACATTTCTGACCATTCAATCATTGTTATTGTCTTTATATTTCTTTCACTGTTTTCTGCTTTGTCAGCCAAAGGTAACTTCTCTTTGTTTCGATATGTAGACACAAAAATATATAGAATATTTTAAATTTGCAATAGAGTATTTTTATTTCTCTTCCGAAGGAATAGTATAGCAATTGAAGAGAGTGGTCCCAGAACTCGCTCTGTTCATTTGACTATTTTTATGGTTTATACATATACAGGGTGTTTCAGAAATACTTAAACAAACCTTGGGGACATGTTCCTCACACCAAAACAAGAAAAAAATTAATATAAATATATGTCCGAAAATCCTTAGTTTTTTTAGTTATTAATGTAAGAACATAGTGAAGCATTTGTTAGATTTTATCAGGGTGGTAGCAAGTGTTGCAACTTTAATCAATTCAGAAACAATGAAAGATTACGTTCAGCGTGTTTCGAAGTACAATCCAATAACTTAACTAAAGTTTGTAACCGATAATAATTCATTTTGTTAGATAATCGAATGATGTTATCGGTAGAAGTCTGCTGATGCACCCATTGTATCCTAGATGTCTATGTGTTGCCAAGGAGACTTGTTTACTACAGTCATTTGTCATTTGAATATTTGTTATGAGTTTCTGAATAGTTTAAAGTTGCAACACTTGCTACCAAGCTGATAATATCTAACATTATGTTCTTTCATTAATAACTAAAAAACTAAGGATTTTCGGACATATGTTTATATGAGCTTTTCTTTCTTGTTTTGATGTGAGGAACATACTCTATGGTTTGTCAGAGTATTTCTGAAACACCCTATGTATGATTATGTTTGAGACCTCTGTCATTATATTTGAAGCTTGTTTCCTTCCAAAACAACGACAATTCTTGTCTAAAAGTTTGTGTTATTTTCCATGTCACTTGAAAACTCATTGAATACATAGAATGGTGAATTAAAAAAAACTAGCCCAGTCCTTGGATAAAAATGGACTTAACGCGTTTTGGAGTCACACTTTTCAATTATGCTCCACTAACTGGTCTCATATAGAGATTTTATAACAAATATTAATTAAAACTTTTGAGTTGCTCTTGCATTTCGTGAAGTTTAATTTCCCCAATTCAACCATTTTATGCTATCTTATATTAAAATTTGCTAGGTTATATTAAAATAAGAGAGGCTTCAACGTAACACAGTGTGTATATATAAGAAAGAGAGAAAATATTTTGTTATTGGACAAAATCTTCATTTTAATCTAAGTTTGTGTTCACGATTTGTTATCCTAATTTAAGTTCTTCCATATTGAATGTTTTTACTATGGTTGATAGTTTGCTGCCTATCTTCCCCTTTGAAGCTACTGTGGACTTAGATAGAGCGGCTGAAGTATCGTCACCAATGACGGATTTTACGCTTGATTGTTAATTAAGAATATCACAACTTAGGTAGAATATTTATTTAAATACATTTTGGGCCACTTCATGGGTGTTTTCACATTATACTGTCCTTTCTACACAAGTACCTTGAAGTTTATGCTTGAAAGTATATTCTATCGCCTGTCCATAAAAAATTATCATTCTGTTTAATGTCGATTGTGAGCAATTATGAAATAACTTTTTTTGCTCGCACCTGATGTAGAATATAAAAAGAAATATTGGTGTAACATTTTCTCCAATTACCAAAAGCAAGTATGTGTGTATCTTGAGCAAACAAACCTTAATATATATTAATCTAAATTATGCTTATTTGAGTGTCAATTAGCAAATTGGTAATAGAACAAATATTATCCAAGATCCATCATTGAAAATTTACCCCAGAGTAGCTAATTTATATAAACAAATTGTATATGAACAACGTAAATACTAGAACTGTGTGCACAAGCAACAAATAGAGTAGGTACTAACGGCATTATGCTCAACGATCTGTGCTATACGCCAACACGGTACCACTGCTATTTGCAAGCTGCACTGAGTAAACTCAACTTAGGCTAGTCGTGATCTCAACATGCGGCAGCATAAATTGCATAAGAGCGCAACATTTTGGGCGAAAGTAATCAAACAATTACATACTTCCAATTAACGGACTTTGACATGGTGAGTTTTAAAACAAACTTAGTGATCTTGGCTGATTTTTTTGTGAACACTACAGAGTGCCAAGGATTCTAAATTTAAATACCGATAATTACCAGTAGTGGACTCCACTTTAGCTCTTTTAATCGACACAGCCCTTAAAGTTCTTTCATATTCCATTTTCTACATAATCTATTGCTTATTCGTCAGGGTTGTCAGCAGTCATTCAAGGCGTTGTTCGTCGGAAGTAGTTTTTGATAGAGTAACTGGGGGTAATGATGCGTAAGGGGTAAAGATTCCATCCTAAATATTTAGTTTTCCTGAATATTCAGGTGACTGAATTGTTGAGGTAACGTCTAGTATATTAGAAGCTGTGTTTATATAAAATTTGGTGTTTCTCCGTCTAATTTACTGGAAATAATGAGTTATTTTGAAATTTTCATTATTCTGATATAATAAAGATCTGAAAGTTAGAATTTATAAAACAGTTATATTACCGGTTGTTCTGTATGGTTGTGAAAGTTGGACTATCATTCTGAGAGAGGAACATAGGTTAAGGGTGTTTGAGAATAAGGTGCTTAGGAAAATATTTGGGGCTAAGAGGGATGAAGTTACAGGAGAATGGAGAAAGTTAAACAACGCAGAACTGCACGCATTGTATTCTTCACCTGACATAATTAGGAACATTAAATCCAGACGTTTACGGTGGGCAGGGCATGTAGCACGTATGGGCGAATCTAGGAATGCATATAGAGTGTTAGTTGGGAGACCGGAGGGAAAAAGACCTTTGGGGAGGCCGAGACGTAGATGGGATGATAATATTAAATGGATTTGAGGGAGATGGGATATGATGATAGGGACTGGATTAATCTTGCACAGGATAGGGACCAATGGCGGGCTTATGTGAGGGCGGCAATGAACCTTCGGGTTTCTTAAGAGCCATTTGTAAGTAAGTAAGTAATATTCGGTATCTACAGAATGTTTCAGAAATACTTTGATAAACCTTGGGAGCTTGTTCCTCACACCAAAAGAAGGAAAAAAGTTCATATAAACATATGTCCGAAAATCCTTAGTTTTTAAGTTATTAATGAAAGAACATAATATAACGTCTGTTAGATATTGTCAGCTTGGTACCAAGTGTTGCAACGTTAAATAATTAAAAAACTCATAACAAATGTTCAAAATGTTCTCTTCTTGCTTCCACGCACGCGTGCACTCGTCGGATCATGGGCTCCTTGGCAACACTTACCCATCTAGGATACAATGGGTGCATAGGCAGACTACCAATGGGTGTCTTATTTGTGTAAAGAGTATTCTTGTAGTTAATATAATAATTATAATATTTTTAATATCAGAAAATAGTTTATTTAAAATATTAGTTTTGGGAATTAATGAAAAGATATCATCTTTTTTCTGTAGTTTTAAAAGGTGTTCCTTGTATCGATAACATCATTCGATTAGTTAATATCGGTTACAAACTTAAGTTAGGTTGTTGAATTGTACCTCGAAATGTGTTGAACGTAAACTTTCATTGTTATGAGTTTCTGAATTGATTAAAGTTGCAACACTTGCTACCAAGCTGACAATATCTAACAGATGTTTCATTATGTTCTTTCATTAATAACTAAAAAACTAAGGATTTTCGGACATATGTTTATATGAACTTTTTTTCTTATTTTGGTGTGAGGAACATGCCCCCAAGGTTTGTCAAAGTATTTATGAAACATCCTGTATATAAAAAAGAAAATATGCCTAATGCCAAATGTAGAAGAATCCACTTTAAGGAAAGATTTAAAAAATATTCGGTGTTTCTTCACTCGGTTCCTTCAGGCGCACATTTAATGACAGATAAGAAAATGAACTTAGAGAGTACTGCAGAAATTTAAATTTGTGATTTTATGGCCTGACACTTGAAACACTTCGTCATTTTGCATACTAGTATATGTCCAAAATAATATTTCTCATCGATTCAACGACAAGATATAGATGACATCGTTTATGGCATGGTACAAGATCGAATAATGATGTTCAATAACACCGGAGTCAATTTTTTTTTGTTATATAATTCGCCCCAAGTAATACTGTCCATAGTGACATTCGTATTTCGTTATTTATAAATATTTATTTTTCATACTTAAGAAATTTTGCAAGTTTATGTTGTTACAGTGTTTTCCCTTGCCTTGTTTTCTGGATTTTTATCCCAATTGCTAGGGTGAAGATCCCATTTGTTGTATCTAAGTTAAATTACTATAAATCTAATAAAAATAACAAGTACAATTTCCACGATTTTACAAAAATTAAAGAAAACTATAAGGTATATTTAACCATCAAAAGCAGGTTAAAATAAAGAATAATGCGATCGGAGGAACAACAATAATAAACATTGTGAATCTTTCTATAGTCGGAAATAATTTTGGGTGGGTCCAGGGTAGAAGTTTTTGAGCACTGGATGTAATTTACATCTATAGCAGAGACATCTGTCCACATAGGGACAGACGTTGGTGGGGCGTGGAACTGATATACCACCTATACTGTGTTTAATTTTGACAAGTCTTTCGTTCTAATAGTCAAGCTTTTTTTTTTTTTTTTTTTTTTTTTTTTTTGGAATTTCGAATGTTTTGTGTATCTTAATTCTTGTTTGTAAGTTTATAAACTTTATTAAGCAATCTTAACGTTTATTTAAATGTAATAAAATTGTCTGTATTTCACAGAATTTTTATATGATATTAAGTTAACTAGAAGATTAATGCATATAAAATATGATTCTAATCACAAAGAAGGAAACAATATAAATAATATGTTAATTTGGTATTACGTAATGTCACTACTGTACTCCAACCACGAGAAAGTCTCCAGGGAATGAAACGAAGCGGGGTGATGCTGTGAATGAATGTTGATGTCATAAGATGTCATAAGGTCACACACGTGGGTACTCGTACCTCTATTGGCTATCTCTCAAAGCACAAACCATAACACTGATATATACATTTTTATACTATCCTAGTTACAAAATTAATTTACTGTTATCTCCTGGTCTTTTAATCGCTCCATACAGGAAATAACATACGCAGGAGAGCGCATGATTTTTAAACTGATGTTATAACTCTAGTATTATCTATCTACTTCGCTCCAATAGATGACGCAATAGTAAGCACATTCCTTTCACGGTTTATCTCCTGGTTGGAGAACAGTATCTGATACATCATCGCTAAAATCTAAAAAAAAAAATCTTGTAAATAAATTCATTCTTAGAAAGGAGACATTGAGCCTGCCTCAAGTTCTAGGTTCCATGGATACAATCACTCTTTGTGTCTGAACCACATTATCTTTGTCGTGTTTAATATCTACAGACAAGCCCCTAAGCACGTGGATAACAACGAAGGCCACGGTCACAGTTGCAGCAGGCCGTGCCTGAAACGACAAAGGGGCAGGATGTGGAAAGGGTCAAATTAATTACTGACCCATAGGCTGCAATTTACAAACAATAAAAAAGAGTCAAGTTCAAACGCTTGCTTATTGGATGGGAGAAATTCTTTTTTACATATACAAACGCAGTCAACACACACACACACACACACACACACACACACACACACACACACACACACACACACACCTATAAAAGGTGGAGTATTGTTACAATGTGATGTCTCGTCGCAGGCGAAAACAAAAAAGAATCAACAGGCGAGCGCTTCTTTCAATGTCTTGTTAAATGAGAAACTGTGTATACAACACGTAACAAAGGTATTGAAAAGCCTAGATTTATGATTAAGGTAGGTCCTCAAAAGAGTTACTCGAAACAATAAGCAGTATAAATGCAGAAGCCAGGACGGGAACAACCGGTTACAAAAGTAAAATAAAACACTGACATTAATGTAGGCATAAATTACTCCAGACACAAGAGATATAGAATATCTTAAAATAATTTAACCAAGATATCCATTCACCGAATGTCGAGGACAGCCTACCGCCGGGCTACTCAGCTTGTTACTCTCTCATCTTTGCTTATTTAACAAGGCTGTATTATCTGTGGTTGTTATTTACTAAAGACGATGTGATGGGATGAGCTGCTGTAAATGCTTCAGGGAGAAACTGAACTAAAGCCTGTGAAAGAAATTAATATTGTGTTAATAGACAGGACCAAAAGCGTGTATTATTTCAGTCATATGATATTTTTTTCTCAAGATTTATAATAAAGATGGAGTGAAACGTAAGTTACCGGCATTCTTATCCAGTCACGAAATTTCTTGCCTGTTCGGTGTTCCTGGTAATAATTTTATTGTTTGCTTTAAGCCCGGCAAAGGACACAATGCTTGGATTTATCTTCTTCCACTATACCGACAAAATAATATTCTCCTGGCACTTTACCTTGCCAGTCTTAATAAGGGTTGTCACTGCTAGTATTTTAGTACTAGTCATAGTAAGGGAGTAGGGGTAATTTGAGTATAAGTTATAATTTATTGAATAAAACTTTACTTAATCTTTAAACACATGCAATTTAATATATTGACTGTTCAGTAATCTTTATATGAAACAACAAGTAAAAGACAGAATAGAAGAAGAAATGTCAGAAGGAAATGAAATTGAGAGAGGAGTACGTCAAGGATGTCCTTTATCACATATCCTGTTCAACATCTACTTGGAAGATTTAGTAAAGAACTGTTTTCAGAACATGGGAGGAGTGATAGTAGGAGGAAGAAGAATAAAGTGCATAAGATTTGCTAATGATATGGCGTTGTTAGCAGAAGAGTAAATGATACTAAAGGATATGCTACTGGAGCTAAATGACAGCTGTGAACAGTATGGGATGAAGATAAATGAAGAGTTCACTGCAAGAACGATGGATGTCATTTGGAATACATTTTTCAGGACAAGCAATTGAAAGTTTGAAATGCTTAGCGCTCAAAGCTTAACTGTGATTTTCCGATCATTACTGAGCAATGACTATCAGTGTTAATGCCATATAACTCTATATGTACATTCTATATGTCTTAAGCTATGCATTGACAGTCTTGGTTCATTTTCGACAAGAAAGTGCCATCCATCATTCTTGCAGTGCACTCTTCAAATGCAAATAAAACGAAGAGCATGGTAATAGGAAGAAAAATGCAGAAGGTAAACTTGCGAATTCCAAATGAGGCAGTAGAGCAAGTGGACAGCTTCAAATATTTGGGGTGTACTATAAGCAGTAGCATGAGCTGCTGCCAGGAAGGCAAAAGGAGGATAGCAATGACAAAGGAAGCTTTGAATAGAAAAAGGAGCATCTTCTGGGGACCTCTGGAAATAGAACTAAGGAAGAGACTAGTGAACTACTTTGTATGGAGTGTGGCATTGTATGAGGCAGAAACATGGACATTACGACGAAGTGAAGAGAAGCGAATAGAAGCATTTGAAATGTGGATATGGAGGAGAATGGAACGTGTGAAGTGGACAGAGTAAGAAATGAAGCTGTGTTGGAAAGCGTGGGTGAAGAAAGAATGATGCTGAAACTGATCACAAAGAGAAAAAGGAATTCCTTGGGTCACTGGCTGAGAAGAAACTGCCAACTGAAGGATGCACTGTAAGGAATGGTGAACGGGAGAAGAGCTCGGGATAGAAGAAGATATGAGGTGATATACGACATTGAGATATATGGATCATATGAGGAAACGAAGAGGAAGGCAGAAAATAGGAAAGATTGGAGAAAGTTGGGTTTGCAATGAAAGACCTGCTCTTGGAGAGAACACTAAATGAATTAATATTGCCCGTGTTACAATCGACTATCATGGAGTGCTAAACACTGATACTGCCTGGTAAAAAAAACTGTTTATTTTATTTGCTAGTCTATGAAATGATCAATCACATTCACAGCAATGCTGTTGGGAAACCAGCTCAGATAGCCTACAGTAATCAAATTCATGTAACTTATGACGCATATTTAGAACAAGTTTTTAATAAATTTAGTAATATACCATTATTAGTTTGTTAGTAAATTACTATTTACAAAAGTGGGGTAATTTGGGTACAGTTATAGGTTAATCGGTAACGAACTTAGTTTTCTTCATTGGCTGAATATTGTTTATCTTGTTAGGTCTAATTAAAATGTGTAAATGCCTACCTGACCTTTGCATTCTGTTGTATTTGGGATAATTATATTTTATAAGGACTTTGAAGCATGTTTTATTTCTATAATTCACATCATCCTACCCAAATTTCTTCATCCATGGAGTGAATTGAGTATAGTTAAACTTAAGGTTATCTATTATGATAAGAATGGGCCAACATACTTGAAAATGCAATAGAATCATTTTGGGAGGTCACAGTGCTAACATATTTGTATTTGTATTTATTTATTTTGCTAATAATTGTAACAAAATATAGGCCTAATATATACAGATAAAACTTCAGCTCACCACTAAAAGATTAGAACTCGTGCTCAGGGGCGGATTCCTGAATTTAAATTAAGAAGTATATAATACAATGTCTATTACACAATAAGAATAGGCTATATAAATCTAAATTTACAATTTTTCATTATTTATAAAATCTATAAGTAACTTTTTAAATTTAATACTAGAACTATTAGAATTGACAAGATTAGGATATTTAAATATTAATTTGTTACATATATATGTAACAAATTAACTTATACTAATGCGAAGTAAATCAGTCGTAAAATATGGATATTCATGCAATTTCGTAGCATAGCAAAATAGTGAATAATTTTTCTTCATCTAGTGCAAAGAAAAATAACATGTTTATTCCAACGTAATTGTTGGTCAATTATGGAAATAAACTTAAGAAATTTCAAACTCTTTACCAGAGAACACTGGGATATTCGAAATTCTTATCTTAGGCGACTGGTACGTTTCTTGGGCTCAACTGCATTCTCACATGGTTATCTTCAAGCGTTTTTCTGTCAGATCGCGATGGATATTAAAGAAATGGATTACTATAATCTCTGAATTTAAAAATTCCGGAAAATGAATTGTGTTATCATGACTTTCATGGGGCTAATTTTAAAAAGAAACGTTCAACTTAGAGAACTAATAAGATGTCATAATGACGTGGTAATAATAATTGTTCAGTGATCAGATGAGGACTACTATAACCTGCGTCTGTTCGTACCCTTGTCTTTGGTAGAAAGTCGTCGGTTGTGCCTTCGTAAATTGAAACCTGTGGTCGTAACATCAAGGACTCTAGGAACTTTTGTGTCTGGCGTTGTATGCACTGCAGCAACAAGCTAAACGAATGCCTTGTACAGTCGGACAACTGCCCACCCCAGATCTAGTTATAAGCACGTCCATATTAATGAATACATTTCGATTAGGAAACCAATTCTATTATCAACATCCGTTGCGTAATGAATTCGGAATGAATATTCAACGACTTACATAACAATTTAAATCTGTGTCAATCGTACATAGAGCGCGTAGGATTTTTAATCGTACATACAGCGTGTAAGATTTTAAATGGTACATACAGCGTGTAGGATTTGTAATCGTACATGCAGCGCGTAGGACTTTTAATCGTACATACAGCGTGTAAGATTTTAAATGGTACATACAGCGTGTAGGATTTGTAATCGTACACACAGCGCGTAGGATTTTTAATCGTACATACAGCGTGTAGGAGTTTTAATCGTAAATACAGCGTGTAGGATTAGTAATCGTACATACAGCGTGTAGGATTTTTAATCGTACATACAGCGTGTAGGATTTGTAATCGTACACACAGCGCGTAGGATTTTTCATCGTACATACATCGTGTAGGAGTTTTAATCGTACATACAGCGTGTAGGATTTGTAATCGTACATACAGCGTGTAGGATTTTCAATCGTACATACAGCGTGTAGGATTTGTAATCGTACATACAGCGTGTAGGATTTGTAATCGTACATACAGCGTGTAGGATTTTTAATCGTACATACAGCGTGTAGGATTTGTAGTCGTACATAGAGCGTCTAGGATTTGTAATCGTACATACAGCGTGTAGGATTTTTAATCGTACATACAGCGTGTAGGATTGCTAATCGTACATACAGGGTGTAGGATTTTTAATCGCACATACAGCGTATAGGACTTTTAATCTATATACAGCGTGTATGATTTATAATCGTGCATACTGCTTGTAGGATTTTTAGAACCTAGTTACAGTTTTAACACTGTACAGAAGCCACTGTCCTGCCTTCGCATACATCGTAAGTCATAAATGGTTAGTTGTAAATTTTCCTGAATAATCTCTGCTCTGGTATTCGTCTTAGGCCCTAATTATGAACAAACAAACAAACAGTAAGACACTGTGCATCAGTGGTGGATTTCAAGCGACCAGCGAGAGCCGTAAGTTCGTAAAAGCTGTAATCCAGCCTCATACAATGCTTCACTAAGCAAATGCTTACCTTCCTGTCTACTGGTAACGGGCCAAAATATTACTCTCAGCCGGGGAAGGTGGAGTGAGGAGATAAGGGGTAGTCTGCAGGAACTCGATTGAGTTATTAGTGCCGAGGCCTGCAATAGACCAAGTGGACAGCTTCAAGTAGGCCTAATTGGGGTGTACTATAAGTAGTAACATAAGTTGCTGCTAGGAAGCTTTATGGCTCATTAAACATGATTTTACACACTTTTGTCTCGTGTTAGAAGTCCACGAAACAAGTTTAATAAATAGTTATGGCATGAAACAAGCAAATGGGTAAAATTTCTACTTACCCATACAAAAAATTTAATAGCGATTCGGAATATGTAAATTTTAATATAATAATAATAATAATAATAATAATAATAATAATAATAATAATAATAGTAATAATAATAATAATTATTATTATTATTCTCTTCCACTCAACCAGCCTTAATCAATACAATACATATTTAAATTACGAATATTTACACTACATTTAAAAGGTTCTCCAGCAATATTCTTTAGTTAAGTTTTAACGACTTGTAGACTACATATTTATTTAAATTTAGATAAACCTATAAGGTAAAGTAGTATAACTTAATTTATGAGCTAATTTAATTCAATCAATTATAATTAATTTGAGATTTGAGATAGCTAGTAAAATGATGAAAATTAATTTAATATAAGCATACTAGAACTATGTTATAGGGAGAAAAAAATATATAAATCTAAAATATATTTCTATAATGAGAATATTAATATAATTGCCATTAGAGGTTTTGTAAATCTATTTAGAGAAATTAATGATAATAATAAGAATGGACAGATGTTAGTTTCATTATATGTAATAAATATTAATCAGCAATTAATTTGTTAAGTAGGGTGCCATTTAAAAAAATGAACTTTACTGTTACATCCTGCAGGTCTATACCTGCATAACGTTTTTCGAACACTGGTATCATATTGTATGGTTTATCTCCAACAGCTTTTGTTGAAACTTTGTTTTTGTAAAATTAAAAATTAAGAAATTAATGAGTAATATTCCATACTTTTTGAACTCCCTGTATGTATACTGTTTCATTTTCAATAGTTCCATTCCCCCACATTTCTTCGTCCATATTTCAAAAGATTTTTGTATTTACGAGCATATTTTGAATAATATGGGTGACAGTCTTACACCCCTGACGTAGACCCTTTGTAACTGGAAGTTGTTCAGAGAGGTACTTACCAACCTTCACTCTTGATACAACATTGCCAAGATGATGACGATGATGATAAAAAATTATGGTGATGAGAAGAGGAAGAAGAAGAAATGTAGGTCTATATCAATTAGAATTGGAGCGTACGGGGGAATTATGGGTGGAGTACAAAAGGAAAGAATGTTGGAAGGGCGCTAAAAAGGGAAAGTGGAGGGGGACTAATGATAAGGACTCTGCAGGGGGCACAAACATTACCTTTTCATTTGCCATCTAGTTCCTTCATTTGCTAACATCTCCTTGCACACACGCACACTGACTCCATCTTTAAAGTCTTAACGCGTGGTAGAAAGAGAAGGAAAGAATTAGAAGTCTAATTTAGAGTGAGGATGGGACCTGAACACCAACTAATTAACGGGCTTAAGACTGAGCAAGTCTTTCTCTTCTTTTTTTTCCTCTGTGTATGTCTTCTTCCACGGACTCGTCTTTTGTTTCGAGGCGCGAGGGGCTAATTTGAAGCGGAGTAGATAAGCGGCGCAGTAGAATCCACATACAACAAGTCAGAGGTGATTGTTGTCTTTCATTGTTAAGTAACTTGAGCTAATGCCAGGGAAATGGGAAAGGACAACAGCTCGAAGGGATTATGGCTTTCAATTTAGCTGCCACATCTTCTTTCTAGTCTGATTCTATTCGTCTCTTGAGTAATCTTTTTTGTCTTTTGCATAGTATTCGTTTATTTATTTAGTCAGTTATTTCTTATCAAGCTATTTGGCACTTTCTACCCATATTGTTAGTCCTCATATTACCGGTTCTACCCCATAAACCTGAATTACGTATATGTCATTATCATATATCTTTAAATTACATACATACATACATACATACATACATACATACATACATACATACATACATACATACATACATACATACATACATACATACATACATACATACATACATACATACATACATACATACATACATACATACATACATACATACATACATACATACATACATACATACATACATACATACATACATACATAGCGTAAACTCATGCAAGAACATGCGTATACATTCATTAACTATGTCAATGCTATAAATTTAGACGAGTAAACTTAGGATAATGTAATCTAGGATAGATAAGAGTAGGCAATAGATATAATGAAAGACTCAAATTTTCACAACAAAATAACACACCTACATACGCCTACAGAGTGACAGAAACGAGACATAATGTGTATAGTGTAAACGTACAGACAGCAAGGCATGTAGTATTACCTTTATTGTAATGGGACATGCCGTTTAACCAATATTTAAAAAAAGAAAAAAATACATACATACATACACACACACACACACACACACGTCCATACCTGTGGTGTAACGGCTAGCGCGTCTGGCCGCGAAACCAGGTGGGCCGGGTTCGATTCCCAGTCGGGAGCAAGTTACCTGGTTGAGGTTTATTCCGGGGTTTTTCCTCAACCCAATATGAGCAAATGCTGGGTAACTTTCACCGGCATTATCACCTTCATCTCATTCAGACGCTAAATAACCTAAGCTGTTGATAAAGCGTCGTAAAATAACCTACTAAAATAAAAAAATAAAATACATACATACATACATACATACATCTAATAAAATGGGCGAAATTTTTCTCCATTACATCTGTTTATTTTCCTGTAAAACAAATCTGGGAATGAAGAATGTATCGATAATACTCTGATGGCATCTGGTGGACGTATTTCGAGATGTGATCACGGTGGGAGACATCTAGCGAATTTGAAGTAAACCATAACACAGAGACATTCCTAGCTATTCCGTGAGTGTAAGATGGCGAGGTGAATAGGAGAGTTTTCAGCGTGGAGGGACTTGTGGCTTCCGTGTGATAAGATAGCGCATGTTAGATATTTCAAATATTTAACCAGGAGTTGTTCATGTGGTATATTTTATGAAATAAATAAAAAAGTTAAAAAAATATATTGATTTTATAAAAGTTATCACGATTATGAAAAAAACCACCATCGTTTTTGTAAAAAATTACCGGTAACCATAACACTTTAAGTGAAAGTGAAAATTGTTTTCAGTAACAGAATTAGTGCACATTAAGTGCACCAAGCACCAAGTTGTAAAGTGAAGAATTCTTCGATTGTTGAGGAAAATAAGTAATTAATTATAGCCTACTCATATTTCAGTAACTACAGCTGTATCTCTTCCCTCAAGGAACAACATGGCTACAAAAGGAAAGTGTTTAGTATAGTGAAGATGATACAAGAAATAGAAAACAGAAGAAAGAAAACTAACATGTATATCGTGAACTTGATATGTTAATATTATAAACAAAGACCTCCTACTGAATATATACTTTCGAGAGACCACTGAAATTTTATAAAACAATGTTGCAGCCAGTGGTGGCAAATATCGAAACTACATGTCATGTTAATCAACCCGATCTGTATTACAGATTTCCATTATACTAACATTATAATTATGTAGCGATATTTTACTACTTAATTAACTTATTATTCCCAGAACATGAATTTTACTAGCAATCGAAAAGTATTGGGAATAACTTTGAATAAGGAACAATAAAAAGTTTCCTTCCCAGGCAGGATTCGAACCACGAAAGTCTTAGTTACCAGTCTATCGTGCTCTGGAGTGAACAAGGCTCTGAAGTCAGCTACAAGGGTCGGTCCGGTTTTTTGCCACTACTGTACAATGACTCTCATTGATAACAACACAGTTTTTCAGGTCTCTTAGATGACGTTGTGACCAATTTCTACTGTAAAAATCTCGCAGCACGTTGAAAGTCTTAAAACTCACTGAACGCAGTGTGGCTTAAATTAAAACCCAGAGGAGTCAGAGAAGCATTTTTCTTCATATTGGAATTACTGCTATAATTTCTAGAATTGCGAACTGTACGACGCCAATATATTACAAAAACGCATTAAAATGCCTTCCCCATTAGTTTATTCCCTTTCTTAAAAGCATTTTCTCATTAGTATCATGCTTTATATTGTGATGGCGGACCAACCACCCCCTAGCATCAACACCCCCAACCAACCATCCCTTACTAAACAAAAACCTACCGCCAAGTACTTTAAAGCACTTTTACCTACTTATGTATTCCTCCGCAAGTTGTGTATGTGGTAGGAACATCCGTATCATACGATGCGCGAAAGGGGGTGCTGGTGTCTGTGAGGGAGGGAGGGGGGGGCTATTTTCTTAGTGGCTGATTCTCGCAGAAGACGGCAGCTGAGACCCGGGTCTAGCAAATGCAAGTCATAATTCTTCATTTATTGCTCCCAACCACGCATACCGGCTTTTTACTCCTTAGCAGAGCAACATCAACCACCCAAAACTGTTATATTTTTTCTCTCTCCACTCTCTGATATCCCCTAGGGATTGCCTTGGTGAGAGATGTTTCAGAAATGTGAAATGGCTCTGCCGGGGCTGGAAGCGTTTATAGACATGGCCGCCTGCGTAAATATTAGTTTCTGTTTTCGGTTAATTCTTCAAAAAGTCCCGCTCTCTTCTCCCTTTCTTATAATAACTAACTTTATGCATTAACAGAGACGGGGACGAGAAATAAGGAGTGAGTGATAAGGTGTTGCCATCGCTACCAGTCAAGATGAACAAGTGAAGGTGTACAAGAGTGGATGTCTCAATTTGTAAACTTTTCTCTAGGCCTATAGCATCACAGTCTACTCTCTTTCCAGCTAAAGATTGAAGTAAATGTAAATAAATGCACGTGGCATAATGGTTCCTGATTAGCTATTGGACGCACAACGCCTCCAAACTCATGCTTGTAATCTTCTTCCTCATATTAAAATAGTTCCTTCTAAAATAATAAAATGTATAATATGCATGGAATACGAGTAAATTAAACATGCTTGTTAAGAACACTTTCTTACGATTTAAACAACATGTTTATATTAGTAGTTTCAGACATTGCGTGTTAAATCATTGTAACGTGTATTATGGCAACGCACATGCGTAATAGGCATTAAATCCCTCCCAAGATGACTTGCAGCTTCACAGAGCACATCAGCACAGCTGGTATAACACAGTGCGAGATTCAGTGTTGCCAATCTCAAATAAATTTCTGTAGAATTAAAGAAATACTCCACTCTTCAAAGAATAACATTTAATCACGAATCTAAAGAAAATGAAAATCCACTATTCCCAGTAGAGAAATAATAAATATTAACCCTCTGTGAGCATTTTACGGGTTAGTTCAATGAATGTGTTGAAATGTCTGCAATATATCAGACGGTGGCTGCCCTGCGTGCTCACTTGCTGAAAATAATGCGCCCTGGTGGCTGCTTTGGTAGCTAGCTTGCGATTGCGGAGTAATACATTTCGGTTTTGTTTACGTCTACTTCAATCTTTAGTTGGAAATAGTTTAGTATATACAGTCACGAAGCTTGAGTTGTGAGGGTGCTAGGAACAATAGACTGTGCCGGTACTATTTCGCATTGTCTGTAGTGAGGCGATATTAGCGATCCTGCTGGTTAGCAACTATCTATGGATGCATATTTACTACGTATTGAGCTTCGTGACTGTATATACTAGACTGTGATAGCATTATAGCAGTAAGGAGCTATGGATAAAATGATCGAGTAAGGACTTAAAGAACCGTAAATCTAATGTGATACGTACTAAAAATAATCGACGTGCAAATATTGGACTTCACTGGCCCGTTACGGTCACCAGCTATCTCCTTTTAGACCTTCCAGGAAGTTGACGACCCCCTTGGTGTATACGGTAAAATTCATTTGGAAAGTCTAACTTTATTTTTCTCCATTCTATGGATTCTTCACCATATGGAAACGCAGAAATACTGCACTGAAACTCCATATGTATTTCGGTACATCATAGTAATATGAAAAGTGTAAGTAATTACTTCGTGATTCAAGACGGCGTGGGCACCTTTTTCCGTCGGACCCCGGCCACTTAATCACTCATAATGAGTGCACCTCTGTACTTGTGGTTGGACATTGTGTCTACTGTCACACATACTGTGACGCGGTATACGAAAGTAGGCCAATAAAGGGGAACACAGTAGGTAGAACTTAAGAATGAGAGGCATTCAATCCGGCATCGGAACTTGAATCCGATGTGGCTTAGTGGATAAAGCGCCAGCACGTAAAGCTGGAAACCAGGGTTCGAGTCCCGATGCCGATGTCGGAGAGAATTTTTTTAGTTTGTTATTTAACGATGCTGTATCAACTACTAGATTATTTAGCGTCGGTGAGATTGGTGATAGCGAGATGTTATTTGGCGAGATGAGACCAAGGATTTGCCATACATTACCTGGCATTCACCTTACGTTTGTAGAAAACCTCGTAAAAACTCAACCAGGTAATCAGCCCAAGCGGGGATCGAACCCGCACCCGAGCGCAACTTCAGACCGTCAGGCAAGCGCCTTAACCGACTGAGCCACGCCGGTGGCTTTTTCTCTGTTCTACCGATTCTTCACCAAACCTATAGTTTTTCATTCTATCCACATATTTCCATTGAGTTCTGTAACTATGACTGTATTACAAAATTGATTCAACTTCCAGCTCCTGGAGGAAGTCTTAATTTTTTCGTTAGTCTAAAAGTGTATATCCTGCTATTTGTCTCATGAAACGAATTTCAGCAGAAGTCAATCGTCCTACGTCTATTTTTCTTAGTGTCCATGCTCCACTGCCATAACCAAGATTGGACGAGCTAAAATTTTGAAGATGTTAAGCTTGGTATGTCGTTGAAATTGTAATGGTTTGAATATTTGATATAGTACACTAATCATTTTAATACATTTTGAAATCTTTAGTGGCATGACATTCTAGATGTGATTTTGTGTAGCCTATATAATTGAATGTATTGCCTTGGTCATTTATGGTATTGCTAAAGCAGATTTTACTTCTGAGTGGTACACTTCCTTGAACTGCCATATTTTTGTTTAATCGGGGATATATTCATGTTAAAATCTTTTGCTGTTCAATGCTAATTGTGCACTGCTCTCTGTAATTCATGGCACATGGTTTTGTCTTTATCATCTTATCAGAAATGTGCAAAATTGTATTTGCGAGAAATCGGTTATTTATACAGTGAATATATGTATATATATTTTTTTTTTCTTGTAATGAGAAACAGAAAATCGATTTTTAAATATTCAAAGAACTGCACGTTTTTACATCCATCACATCGGAAATGATATTTTAATATTGCCTTACCAGATTTTTTCAATCTTTCACGGATAAGGCACGATGCTTTGGATTTAATTGCAATTAAACTCTATTACTACACCTTACACATTAATAATGGTTTAAGAAAATGTAGAAATCCCACTCATTTATTTTGTCTTCTCAAAACATTAGCTCCTAAAATGTAAATATATTATGATCGAGTATAATTTCACAAACTTTCACTTAGTATAATGGTTATTTTAATCTGTGCATATTACGTAAAATGTGAAAGTGAGTGTCGTTTAATGAGCCAATTTTTATATTTATCCACACGTGAAATGCTATTATAATGCTCCAGTTATGATGCCCCCAAGAAATTATCAATATATTTTTTCAATAACACTATTTACCTACATTTTGAGCATATTAGTGACACTTGCTGCCCCCTATATGCATTAGCGTCAAAATAATCTTGCCCATTAAATCCCATAAGACGCTACAATGGCTTGGGAACTCACTTGGAAGAAGGGGAACTTCAGCAAATGTTCATGCAGTTAAGTACTTCACTGCCCATGTCGGGAACTGAACACTGAACTCCCACTCCGGAGCCATTTGCTTTAACTTAATTGAGCATTCACATACTCACGAAAAAGGAAGGGGAGGGGCTTCAAATTCACCCTCAATCCCCAGAGTAAATGTAGGTGTACACTGCAACGTTACATATGGGAGCTTAACAAGTAGGCTATATAGGCTTGCCAATATAATGTTAGGAAACATTTCAGCGTCGGTCTCTGGTGACAAATATTTAAATTCTGGTGGTTGAATTTGGTGAAAATTACATGCTATGTTAAATAAGATGAGGTAAAATTATGTTTAAGAAAGTGATATCATTAATAAAAATAATGCTTCTGAATTTCGTACTGGAAGAGTGTTTTTGGTTTCTTGCACAAATAATCTAGAACCGCATCAATGATCTCTTTATCTGAATGGAACTTATTTCTCCAACTTCAAAGTTGCAACACTATATCTTTCTCATCTTTTGGTATGGGAGTTACCATGGGAAATTCGATCCTTGCTATCTTTGTGTACCCCTGGTATTCCTTGTATACTCCCTTGTCCCTGGTTCTTTTTATTTTAGTAGGTTATTTTACGACGTTTTATCAACATCTTAGGTTTTTTAGCGTCTTAATGAGATGAAGGTGTTAATGCCGGTGAAATGAGTCCGGTGTCCAGCACCGGAAATTACCCAGGATTTACTCATATTGAGTTGAGGGAAAACCCCGGAAAAAACCTCAACCAGGTAACTTGCCCCGACCGGGAATGGAACCCGGGCCACCTGGTTTCGCGGCCAGACGCGCTAATCGTTACTCCACAGGTGTGGACCCCTTGTTCCTCTTGTACATCTCTCTTTCCCTTCTATTTCCCTTATTCTACTTATCTTCCCATCATCGTCCTTGTATTTCCCATGTTTTTCTTATTTTCACCTCGCTCTCCTAGTCTACACTTGTTCTCCTTGCTTTTCACATATTCCCGTTCTTCGCTTTGTCTTCACCATCTTAACCTTGTATTCGTTTTGTTCGTCTTGTATATCCCTTGTTTTCCAAATATTCCTATTCTCCTTGTATTCCTCTTGTTCTTTTAATATTGCTCTTGTTTTCCTTGTTATTCTTGTATTACTTTTGTTTTCCTCGCATTATCCTTCTCATCTTTGTATCGCACTTGTTCCCAGTGTATTGTCTTTGTTCTCCTTGTTTTCCAGTTGTTGTCTTTGTATTCCTCTTGTTAACTTTGCATTCCAGTTATTCTCCTTGTATTTATCTTGTTCTCCTTGTATTCCCTTTGTTCTTTGGGTATTGCTCTTGTTTTCCATGTATCTTTATTGTTCTTGTTTTCTTTGTATTGCCGTTTTTCTCCTTGTATTGCCTTTTTCCTCCTCGGTTTGCCTTTTTTCTTCTTGTATTCTCCTTTTTCTGCTTGTATTATCCTTGTTCTCCTTGCATTGTCCTTGTTCTCCTTGTATTGCCTTAGATCCCCTTGATTTGCCTTTTTCTCTTGTATGCTCCCTTTTCTCCTTGTATTGCCGTTTTTCTCCTTGTATTGCCTTTTTCCTCCTCGGTTTGCCTTTTTTCTTCTTGTATTCTCCTTTTTCTGCTTGTATTATCCTTGTTCTCCTTGCATTGTCCTTGTTCTCCTTGTATTGCCTCAGATCCCCTTGATTTGCCTTTTTCTCTTGTATGCTCCCTTTTCTCCTTGTATTGCCATTTTTCTCTTTGTATTGCACTTATTTTCCTTGTATTACATTTGTTCTGCTTGGTTTGCCTTTTTTCTCCCTGTTTCCTCCTTTTTCTCTTTGCATTGCCCTTGTTTGTCACATGTCTTAAATTATTAACTGAAGTTATGTATAAACTTTCAATCAAATCGGATTGGATCTAAGGTTATGGAAGGTTTCCTTGCAAAATTTGGGCATTGTTATTTTGGCGATGACTGGTAATTCCACATCAAATTCTGCCGTTTTTTGGTTAATCGTAATGGATCCATGTAATAAATTAGTTGATAAGCGAATGAAAAATAATTGAATCAGGAATTTGCAAAAGGGACCAAGTCCATATTTTTTGCAAATTGAGTTTATACCCGTTTCTGGCTCTCCATATACTCTTACTGGATTACTTCTCATGGAACCAAGCCCTATAGAATGTACACATTTAAATTGTGTATCAACATGTTTGGACTGTCATACATCCAGACCCATACAAAGAGTTTTTTCTTGTTTTCTTAAAACTTACTTTTTCGGACTTGGGTCCCTTTTGCAAATTCCTGATTCAATTATTTTCAGGTTCATAACGTTTTAAATATATTCGGAATCTTCTAAATATTTCATTTTATTATTCTGACAAGTGAAACGCAGCACAAGCCTATACTTTTTTTGGTCACATAGCTGTTACATTATTTACTTGTGTACAACACTTTAAGGAAGGTTTGGATCTGAGATTATGGAAGGTTTCAGTGCGAATCTTGAACTCTTTTGCTATTGGCGATGAATTCTGAAACTTACTTGTTATTTGTAGTAATGGATCTATTTCAAATAAACGTAGTAAAAGTAAACAAGTGAAAAAACAATTCATTTCAGTCTCTCAGCGTTTCAATTACTTTTATGAAAATTATAAATATTTTAGTTTGTAATTCTAACGCGTGAAAGGTAGCACTATTACAATTTTTTTTACATTTTCTCGTATTTTGAAAGTCAATTTCAACCAATACAACGTATCTATTTTGTATAATGATAAAACGTGGAAACAATGTTTATGAACAATTTGTGTGCTACTTATTATGTTATTGTGGCGTGAAAAATTGGGGTTGTACTCTTCATTAACACTCACCCCTTCGTGAAAAGGGAAAGGGGTTGTGATCTAAGGAAATATTTCACACTAAACGGAGCCTAACATCCATATAGCATAAGAGTTATGTCAGTATGAAAACCTGAATGTGGAATCATGACCTAATTCAGTTCAGTGATTCAATTTACCTGAAGTCATGCCCTATATTCAATTCACTGATCCAATTTACCTTCATCATTGTTTATCAGTGACACTAGATTAGGTAAAATGACTAACACCCCTTTATTCTGTCTGAAACTCTCGTTAAAATGTGAAAGTGGAAAGGGAAAAAAATTTCGTGCCGTTAGTGATGCGTCAAAAGTTTGGGAATCAAAGTCACCTGAGGTAGATTTTCACGATGCGGTGCACAAATTCACCTTGCATCACGGACAATTGTCCAATCAGCTATTACGTCACGTCGCCCGCACCGAGTCTCCCACCTGTTCCATGTTAAAAGCAATCAATTCTTTGCGATGATGTGCAAACACATGAGATTGTTTGTCAATATGTGAACATGGCGTGGACGCGTTATTGGATTCACAAAGTTGTCGGGAGATATTTTATCACCTTCCACCTTCTCCTGTTATTCCTCCCAACAGTACACACATCACTTGCTGGTTGCTTAGTGGAAATATTGCTCCCTCTTCGTCTCTCTCTCTCTCTCCCCCCCCTCTATCTGTATCCCTCTTCTCTTTCTATGGTCTGCTGCTATCGACTTGGGATTGACTTCTTTCCTCACTTCATGATTTAAAACCGTCCATTCTCTTCTTTTCTAGATCAAATTTGAGTTTTTATTCGATGAGATATCAAAATATGATACGGTTTATATCTACAAAATTTATCAGGAATCGAGAAATATGTTATGTTATGTTATGTTATGTTATGTTATGTTATGTTATGTTATGTTATGTTATGTTATGTTCCTAAAAAAATGCCCTAAAAATTGATCTTACTTATTGGCTTAGTAGGAAAAGAGGTTTTGTATTACTTAATATTTAGACTAGTAATTAAATTAAATTCTAGTACTAACATTTAAGTGTATTTAATTTTACACAATTTTTTCTAACTAGTACACTTTAATTAATTATTTTACCTGATGTAGTTTGCATGTAATCCACCACAAGGCTACTTTTATCCGGAACTAGCAGGTATAGAAGAGTCTATATTGAAGGGATGGTTGGACTGATCCATTACATGGTGTGTACTACGATAAAATGGCAATATTTGTGTAGAAAAACGATTAAAATAATATACAAAATAATGGGTATTAATGGACAAAATATGTAGAGAAAATATCAAAGGAAATAAACATTATTTTACATTAATAATGGGAATTTATGGCCAAAATTAAATGAAAATGCTTAAAAAATGATCGAATAAAACAAAAAATGCTCTTATGAGCTGAAACGGGCAAAAAAATGCAAAAAAAAATGCCCTAACAAATATGTCTTAAAACACTCAGTTTATCACATAACATATAAATACTAAAGCAGCTATGTTTCTGGCTTAATAGAAAAAAGATGCAATTTCATCAAAATCCTAGCCTTAGTTATGTTATATGTAGACTCCTGCGTTTGTTATATAAAGCCTCCAAGCAAACCGCAACAGTGTAGGTAGGTATAGAGTACAGCTTAAAGGTATCCAGCGCTACTTAGTTCAGGTCTGCTATTAAGTGAACATACGAAAACAAAACAAAGCTAGGTGGTTGGAAATGGGTGCTGCAATAGAAGAATTCGGTAACGATCACGTCATTAGAGAAGAAGAAAATGTATTTTATCGGAGAGGAGGAGAAATTTTTCATTTGAAACACTTACAATGTTTAGAGTCACTGATTTTAATGTGTAGAGATTCGTAAAGCAAGCATTCATAATGTGTTTTATTTTAAGTTTGTGCTAAAATGTAGGCTAATCCGTTTGAGTATGGATAATATTAATTTATTATTATAAAGCTGTTATGAAATTAGGAAAAATTTCTTGCTGGTTATATTATGATTAAAAGATGAGAGTTTCCATATATGACAATCAACAATGCATAATCTGAAATGACAAATGAAAATCGTAGATGATTAAAATGGCTACTACAAATCAACATCGGTCACAATGTGTTCTTTGGTATGCTAAATTTGAGAGTGTTAAAAGAGTTCAAAAGGAATTTCGACGTGAGTATGGTGTGCGTAATGTACCTAAATATGATTCCATAATGTTGTGGTATCGAACATTCGTAGAAACAGGTTCTTTGTTAAAAAAAAATGCAGGAGGTCGCAGGCGAAACCCAGTACGAGAAGCAGCTATCTCTTGGCTTGGCCCCCAAACTCCCTAGATCTAACTCCTCCTGACTTCTTCGTGTGGGGTTTTGTTAAAGGCATTGTCTATTCAAAGAAACCCAGGAATATTGATGATCTGAGAGTAACAATTACTCAAGTTTTTCAACAAATCACCCCTCTTATGTTACAACGAACATGGGCTGAATTGTATCACCGTTATGAGTTGTGCAAGGTGCGCAATGGGGGTCATGTTGAGCTCTGAGGAATCTCCCATCTTTGAGTGTTGTATGCACAAAGTTTCAAAAAATAAAGTTCAATAGTAAATGTTTTACTGTGTTTTTATTTTATCCATACCCAAACGAATCACTCTGTATTTCTTTTTCCATTTGTTAATTCCAAACTTTAATTAGACCTAAAGTATCTAGACGCGTTTTACTTATTGTAAAAATTAGGGGTATACAAATTCCGGGTGCCAGGTAGCCATGGTGACAAGAAATTGTATATGACGCCTGAATTGTTTATCGAGTTCAAACGTTTTTAAGACTTCGATTTATTTTATGTCACTACGACTAATACATAATATTGTTATAGCTTTATTTGTAGGTTACTTGTAATATTCGTCATCATCCTCCTTTTCCATTTCCTCCGCCTCCTCCTCCCCCTCATCATCATAATCATCATCATCAACATCATCATTATCATCATCATCATCATCATCATCATCAACAACAACAATAACAATAACTTTCATAAGTTCCTCCGTAAATTAAATTTTCTATCCCTTCCTCAGTCCAGCGAGCGTTTGCAATCAATACTAGATATACGCATTAAAAATAGATGCAGTATTTTGTTTTTAACGTAAATAAGACACAAAACCAATACTTACGACAACAGAAAATAGAGACACCGTAAGACAAATAACATAAGTAAAACTAATTTCTCTGGTGCAGCAACAAATGTTTATTTTCTTCCCTGGAATTGGACACGTATCCTCTAAGTTTGTAGAGGAAAATATTATAGCTTGGGTCATAGCAGTGACTTTACTTGTCTGTAGCCATCTCTTCCTATGACGTAATTTATTACTCTTTCATGTGGAATGGGAGAATATCTCAATCCGAAGGATTTACAATATAAAACGTCAAAATCTCAGAGATACGAAAACTATTTTATTGATGGCTGGTTCCACTGTACGAGTCAGCTAACACGTGTAAATAACTTGATATAGTTGCTATGATTTATGATGTCTCTAAGTGCTGGGTCACGTGGTACCGGTCGGTCGGTTATGGTAATACAATTTAATTAAGTTGGAGGAGGCCACGAAGGGAGACTGCAGGGGACCATGACTGATTGAATTTTGTATGTCAACTTGGAATCCTAGGGCGTTGCTCTTATTTCTTTCACTTAACAGAGAGAGATTCAATGAATTTTCTTATAGCTTTACACAGGTGGTTCCTGCAGTGCTAGATTGGAATATCACAAGGTAACAATTTATTGCCAATTTTACTTGATATTCTTTTCTGTTTCATCGTAACTTTCATCCTTGGTGGTCTTGTGATCATGTTTGTCATTGAATTTGGTCCTAGGTTCATGGGTTTGAATCTGGTAGAATGCGATGGATTTTTAATGACTGTAAAAGCAGATAATGGATTAAAAAAGTTGTTAGAAGTCCACCGTTTACTTTCGAAAGGAAAAGAAATAAAGTGTTTTGTATTATAGATTAATCAAAATTGGTAATTAATGACACTCTATCAACTACAAGTTTATCTAGCAGCAATAAAATCAGTGATAGCGAAATAGTATTTAGCCAGGACGAGCCAAAGGATTCTCCATGGATTATTGACATTCGCTCTACAGTTTCGGATGATCTTGAAAAAAAAAAAGTAGCAGGTAATTATTAGTCCACACACGTTATCCGAACCCTCGCCCTAGCGCAACCTGCACGAGTCCCGCTCACTAATTCCTAGACCAGGGGTTAGCAACCTTTCGAAGATTGTAAATGAGTGAGTACCATGAAATGGAATAGGTTCAATAGACCTATATGAGTACATCAAATAAATAAATAAATAAATAAATAAATAAATAAATAAATAAATAAATAAATAAATAAATAAATAAATAAATAAATAAATAAATAAGATCTCCATAGAGCAAGATGCCGGTGCAGGTGTTACGTGCTGTCTCTTCTCACTTTATAGATCTCTTGGATATGGAACAACAAGTTTTGATGGTGAAATCATTGCAATAAGTGAAAGTCTCAGGAATCTTCTATGCCACATCAATAAATTTAAGAATGCAGTTATATTGTCAGACTCCAAAGCAGCTATTCTATCAATCGTCTCTAAACACATACCATCATCTCAAACAGCAGAAATAACTAAAATGCTCTCTCAATTAATATCACTCAAAAAAGAATTGTATTCCAATGGATACCATCCCATTGTGGAATCCTGGGAAACGAGAATGCGGATGCTTTAGCAAAGAAGGGCAGCACTGCTACTTACAGACCTGTTACTAAATCTACGTATTACTCTGTGAAGAGATTTATTAAATCGACATACTTAGACTTCAACAAACAAAATTTGATAACTCAATCCCAAGGGAAAAAATGGAACTCTCTGCATCAAAATCCACAGTTAATTCCCGATTTACCATGAAAATCGTCTGTAGCTGCATTTAGATTGGCAACAGGCCATGATTGTTTGGCCAAACACCTGCATAGAATTGGAATATATCAGTCCCCTAACTGCCCATTGTGCAACTCAAACCAAGAAATGGATTCGGAACATCTCAAAATCTGTGGTTCAGTGGCCGGTCATGATAATATCTTTGAAAAATATTGGAGTGCAAGAGGTGAAATGACTTTATTGTCAAACGCCTGGCATTAGAAGGCAACAACAACAACATAAATAAATAAATAAATAAATAAATAAATAAATAAATAAATAAATAAATAAATAAATAAATAAATAAATAAATAAATAAATAAATAAACGTTTCGTTCTTTTATTTGTTATTATTAGATTGTCTTCGCTTTATGTCATAAAATCGTAATTTTAGTGTTAGCGCATTGTGCCTGTATGATAAATCGAAGAACGTTTGTATTGGAATACATTGGCGTTCAGATATCTAAAGCTACAATTTTCTGATCGTGTAAGCGAACTCTCTCACAACAGGTTAAGTCAGAACCAAAGATATAAGAACTTGGTAAACTTTGAAATAATTCCACTGCTTCTCAATAGGTGCCACTGGTAAAAAGATGTTGGGGAAAATAATGATGTAGATTAAGAAAAAATTAATCTCATAATTGACAGTATCAACGGTTTCCCTCTAAACCTTGTGCTTTTTTCACAATCATTAGAGGGGATGAAATTTTAAATTTTGTAATGTAGTTATATTTGTGTACTATTGGCGACGATGACTTATCTTCGCAGTCTCTTAATAGAAGTAATAACTAAAGACTCAACCACAGTCTACCATATACAGTCACGAAGCTTGAGTTTTGAGGGTGCTAGAAACAATAGACTGTGACGGTATTATTTTGCATTGCCTGTAATGAGGCGATATTAGCGATCCTAGTGGTGAGCAACTATCTAATGTTTGCATATTTACTACGTATTGAGCTTCGCGACTGTATATACTAGACTGTGACTCAACACTTACATCAACAAATTATCGATCATTATCGATTAACAGGGGTCAGGTATCTTGGAAAGCCGGTGTACTTACTATAACCCTTCATTACAGAAACAAACTTAACATGAAGACTGATTTACATCACTTGAATTCATAAAATTTATTTGTATTAATAAAATATCTGTAAATGTTGAAACTTTTATGCAGATGTTTTAATGTAGATTTGTTTTAAATTTAAATAATTATATTGGCTAAATAAAGCTCTGATTTGTGTCGTTCGTATGTTGGTACTAATGAAGCGATTATTTTAGTGCCATCTCGCGGAAGATTTAAGTATTTTTTATGCTAGTCTAGGAAAACGACATGAATTGGTTCAAAAGTAAGTAAAACATAGAAATGTTTTTAACGTAACTATTTATAAACATGTAATATGGGTAGAAGAATTCTTCCTTGTAAATTATGAAGAAGAAAATTACCCCACTTACCAATTATCAAACAAGGTTCTTGAATCCAGGAGGTTCTCTACTTTCTTATATTTTCGTTGTATTATGCTTAGTATTTAAGCTGACTTCCCTGTCTGTTATAAAATCGTATTCCCGTTATGAACAAGAAAACTTTTTAAATATCTCCTAAACATTATTTTGGTTACTGATATAGTCTTTATGAATTACACGCAAATTCTAACCTCCTCACAGATATTTTGAATTGCGAAGAAAGTTACCAAGATCTGTCATGTGATGTATTATAGGAAAGACGTTCGGAATACTTAATACTGTATTCAGAACGTAATATTTCCAACGTTTGGAAACTACATATAGGTTTAGTGATCAGGGCAGATTAGGTAAGACCACGGAGTCGCCTACCCTGTTGGAATTGCTATGGCTGCTTACGATTCAACCTATGTGTAGATCCGAAACGTTGGAAATGTTAAGCACCTATTTATAAAGACGTTGACGCAATCCAACACATACTTAAAGATACGAACTACATTTTTCTTAGTGTACTTATTTTCCTTAAGTTTTAGAATCTAGTCGCTTAAAACTTTTCTCTTTTTTCTCTACTTCGATGAAGCAAACAAGCTTGAATTATACTGCATAATCTAAATTTTCTTTTGTTACAGGTTACGTGAGGAACGGGGGGAGGCAGAAAGAGCCCTGGCCCTCGATCACAAAGTTCGTGACCTCAGCTCACATAACGGTAAGTCAAAATGGTACAGAACATTTTTATTTTAACATATAATTCAAGTGAATATGTTAGGAGTAAATCCACAAACGATTATAGAAAATACGGGAATTTTACTTGAAGCAAGTAAAGAAATAGGTTTGGAAGTAAATCCCGAAAAGACAAAGTATATGATTATGTCTCGTGACGAGAATATTGTACGAAATGGAAATATAAAAATTGGAAATTTATCCTCTAAAGAGGTGGAAAAATTCAAATACCTGGGAGCAACAGTAACAAGTATAAATAATATTCGCGAGGAAATTAAACACAGAATAAATGTGGGAAATGCCTGTTATTATTCGGTTGAGAAGCTTTTATCATACAGTCTGTTGTCAAAAAATCTGAAAGTTAGAATTTATAAAACAATTATATCACCGGTTGTTGTTTATGGTTGTGAAACTTGGACTCTCACTTTGAGAGAGGAACATAGATTAAGAGTGTTTGAGAATAAGGCGCTTAGGAAAATATTTGGGGCTAAGAGGGATGAAGTTACAGGAGAATGAAGAAAGTTACACAACACAGAACTGCAAGCAAGAAATGTATTCTTCACCTGACATAATTAGGAACATTAAATCCAGACTTTTGAGATGGGCAGGGCATGTATCACGTATGGGCGAATCCAGAAATGCATATAGAGTGTTAGTTGGGAGGCCGGAGGGAAAAAGGCTTTTGGGGAGGCCGAGACGTGGATGGGAAGATAATATTAAAATGGTTTTCTGAGAGGTGGGATATGATGATAGAGACTGGATTTATCTTGTTCAGGATAGGGACCAATGGCGGGGTTATGTGAGGGCGGCAATGAACCTCCGGGTTCCTTAAAAGCCAGTAAGTAAGTAAGTGAATTGGTGTGATTGAATTTATACACTAGTGATATGATGGAGTCTGAGATATAAATTTTAAAATTAGTTGTTATGTAAATACTGTCAATCTTTTATTCTTCTTCTTATTATTATTATTATTGTTATTATTATTAGTATTATTAGTATTATTGTTATTACTATTGTTAATGGTAGATATTAATGCAATAAATAGTGCTAGACTTTTAATTACAAAAATATCAGTTGAACATAAGAAAATAAGTAATGTAATTATGAGTTGGTGTACCTATATAGCAGCTTAAAAATAAGATAAATTATTTGTTTACTCCTTGTGAGTATAAATTAATATTTAGAGGGCAATTTCATAGACAATACGAATAATTTCATAATGCATAATGCATAAGTTCTCTAATTAAAAGTCGTTAAAGTTTTATAAAAGAGAAAAACATACATAACAGTTGAAATTCAAATTTCCACCCATAGAACTGAGCGACTTAATCTTTGCACACACTCTGAACGACATATATAGGCCTAATAGTAGTTCTTGAATCAAATACTGACAACATATAATGCATACATTTTATATTTCCACACTAGCGGAGGTAGAGCGGACGCGACAGTGCGCAGCACAGCTGCACGGATGCGAGCGTGGAAAGATAAAATATATGCAGTTTCAACAGTACTATCACAAGCGTCGATATTTTTACGATAATGTAATTGCACTGAACTAATGTTTCTTAGCATGATAATTATTTCGAGCCCGAAGGCCTTATGAGAAGAAATATGAGTCTAAAGCGAAGTGAAATAAAAAATTATTACCACTAGTAGTATTTGGCTAATTAATTCCAACGCTTCTGACATCTGACAGTGATAAGAGCGGGCTTGGGTTCAAATTTTAGTTGGGACAAATTATTTGGTTGTTTTTTCCTGGGATTTTCCCTCAACCAATTGAAGCAGAATTGCTAGGTAACTTTTGACGTTGTACCTCGGACTTATTTCCACATCGTTAATTCACATATCATAATTATAATCATCATCATCATCATCTTCATCATCATCATCGCCCTGGTTAAGTTCACGTTGCGGCGTGCTATACTTGTGAAAGAGCGCGGCCGTTCGGCTACCCAATCGTTTATAGACTATGGACGGTATGCACAATAAGCCTCAGACTGCAGTGTAAGCCTTCGGGCTCCTTCTCCTTAAAAAATATAGAGAAATAGAGACAGAGAGAGAGGGACAAGGAGAGGGAAAGAGAGAGGGGAGAGAGAGGGAGAAAGAGGAAGAGAGGGAGAGTGATCGTGAGCGAGAGAGGGGGAAGGAGAGTGAGAGGGAGGGAGAGAGTGAATATTCCAACGCGAAAAATAATCTTTTTGCTTAAGTGCATTCCATTATTTTTCTGTGGAAGCAGAACTTATAGATACGTACTCGTATCTAAGCATTCTGTAATATGAAATTCGTTGATAAACATTTTAGAAAACAGAGACCTTGGTCTCCTTGTACTGAAACAAGTGAACATTTGATATCAGTATATATTTTTTTGTTGGTTATTTAACGACGCTGTATCAAATACGAGGTTATTTAGCGTCGGTGAGATTGGTGATAGCGAAATGGTATTTGGCGAGATGAGGCTGATGATTCGCCATAGATTACCTGGCATTCACCTTACGGTTGGGGAAAACCTCTGAAAAACCCCATTCTTTAGTAAATTAGGTTATTTTATTTAAATAATTTATATATGTAATACCTTATATTAATAAAAAATCGAATTACCAGCAAATAATAAGGAAATCCATTACAAAACATAAACACAGAACCAATAAAGAAAAAATTCTCTTAAAACAATAAAAATAAAGTGCCTGAATAAAGGGTTATCGTGATAGGATAAATAAAGTAATCTAAAATTACCTTTTACATTTAATAGAATTAAACTATTACCTAAAACATCAAAGATTTTTGTGCACCATACACCAAAATGTATATAAAATTAAATATTATATTTGAAAAGTAAGCTAAAATCAACCCAAGCGGGGATCGAACCCGCAATTCCGGCACATCCGGCGGCGCTGATATAACCTCTGCAGTTGCGAGCGAGAGCAACTTCAAACCGGCAGGCAAGCGCCTTAACCGTCTGAGCCACGCCGGTGGCATATCAGTATATTATAACTCTTTATTGTCAAATGGGTAAGTTATGACTTTATTTTGAAAATTATTATAAATACACACACAGGGACTTCCATTATCAATTCCCCCCAGGAGAAAGTCATGCTAAGGATTGTATTGTCCTTTAAATCCATCATTCTCTGCCGAGTATGACTAAAATTTCCTCTATAAGGAAAGTAAATTTCGAAAGTAAAGGGCTTTAGTGTTATCCTATCAATCTAATTAGACATACACGATTTTGTATTATTTCTTTATCAAACATGATTTAATTTGCCTCTGTAGCTGTAAAGGGATGTTAGATCTGCACTTGCAACTGCTGGTAGCGGCAGTGGCCGGGCCTGATTTTGGCCTGTGTACTTGGTCAATTGCCCCATCCTTAGCGAAGGCGATATAACGGGCAGATTTCTCACTGTCTTACCCCCTCGCCGCGCTGAAATGAATTAGCCTTCCGCAGCAACACGAGGGCGGTCCAGTCATTTAGTCTTGTCCAGAATAAACTCCGTTTAATTTTTCACTGGCTGTAACGCGGAGGGTTTCAACCAGCACAGAACAGACCTTTAACTCTGGCCCGCCATGTTTAATGTATGTGCGATTTTAAAATTAGTGATGTGCCAAACACAGTCATACCAATTCATTTGTTAGACTACTAAAGCTGTTGTAAGTAGTGTATGATTAATGAAAAGAATCGATATTTGCACAGATCTACACAATTGTTCTCTATTATTTATATAAATAATAATATAATAATAATAATAATAATAATAATTTTACGCCGTCCTAGCATTATAAACCACATTCAATCTCGTACGTAATCGGCTTATTATGGCACGCTGCCAATAATAGCAATGACATATTCGCTATGACGTAATACCGGAACGCTTGTGTCGGGATACATGCAACTCGTCTAACTTGCTTACCGCTTCTACGCGCCGTATAACAAGAAATGAAATGCAGAACAGAAGGTAAAGCATCATTTATTTCCAATCTTTAATAGTTTTGTATCACTTTTGTAATATCACTTAAAACAGTTCTGTGGTTCAGAGAAACTATAGGCTATTAAAAAAATAAAGGAACATTTGTAACATAAAATTTGATAACTAAGATATAACTAGAGTTTGTAATACCTGAAAATGTCATCCATTTTTCTTTATTCAATGCCAATTCCAGGCGCAACTAATCGATACGAACATATGAAGACTATGGATGATTTATGATTTATTTCCTACAATTTATAATGCTAAAATGCCAGTTGTATCCAACTCGTGGATAATCTTATTACGATAGTATCATTCGTACGACAAACATTCACTCATGTCATAATTATCAAGATTATTCACTTGTTGCATAAATAACTAATATTTCTTTATTATAATATTAATGTGCTGGTTAACAGCCATACGTCAATAATAATCCAGCACAAGTGACACAAAAATTGTACACAACTAAAATTTGAATACAATGAAATTTAGAATAGTAATAACAATAATAATAATAATAATAATAATAATCATCATCATCATCATCATCATCATCCTTCACGAATTAGGCCTCTGTAGACCTGTTTCGGCCCCATCTAGCAGTCTTCTTAAAGGTCTTCCTGGTCGACGATGTCCTCTAGGTTTATACTGCATCATAATTTTTGGGATTCTTGAATTTTCCATTCTTCTTACATGATCTAGCCAATTGAATTTGTGTCTGCTGATTTTTTCTTCTACTGACTCTACTTCTAATTGTTCTAAAATTTCTTCATTCCTTTTTCGGTCTAAAAGAGTATATCCTGCTGTCCTCCTCAAAAATTTCATTTCCGTTGCTTTGATTCTGTTCACGTCTTTTTTCTTTAATGACCAAATCTCGCTTCCGTATAAAAGGGTGGGTAATGCTAGTGTATTATATATTTTTATTCTTGTAGATTTTTGTGCTAATTTAGCTTTTAATGCATTGTTTATTATTCCTAGAATTTGTGTAAATTTGGTAATTTTCTTGTTCACATCTTTTTCATTTTGATAAGATATTTCACAACCCAGATAATTGAAATTTTGCACTTGTTCGAGGCATTGGTTATTGTGTATTATCTTACTTCTGACTGGGTCTTGTCCTAAAAATGCCATTACTTTTGATTTTTGTGCTGAAATTTCCATCCCAAAATCTTTTAATATTTTATTTAATGTATACAATCCTCTTTGTAAATTATCCTCTGAATTGGAAATTATGACTTGATCATCGGCATAGAGTAAGGTATTTAATGTTAAATAATAATAATAATAATAATAATAATAATAATAATAATAATAATAATAATAATACAAAATTTAAAATAAGTAAATTAAAATTGTAATATTAATTATTAATGGATGCACAAAAAATAAAAATAAAACAATCTTAAACTAAGAATTTCTCTCTAGTCTAAAATATATTATATTATCAGAATACTAAAGATGACACATTGAAAATTCAATATAATTTTTACAATGATATATAAATGATAAGTAATTACCAAGAGTAAACTAAGTCTATATATTCAAAGGATCGAATTCACAGCTATGCATGTTCGCATTTGAAAGAAATTTTGAATTTATATTATAGAAAAGTTTGTGGGCTCTCACTATCTTTTGTCGGAATACGTAAGCTAATATTGTTTAAGAGAGAGTCACAGGATATATCATCCTTGAGAACTTTGCAAAATAATAGATAATCGAGCTCATGGTGTCTATCGTATAGGCTTCGATAATTAAAGTATTCTCATATAATAATAATTATAATAATAATAATAACAATAACAACAACAATAACGTGAAGTCTACAATTAAAGATAAAATACCGAATCACTGTTATAGGCGATGCAACGGAAACTCAGAAGCAATATCCAACTCATGACTTCAGAAAATCAGAATCTAACTGATGATAATATACCAATATCAAGCCGCCACCAGGGTGGTATAGGGTAGCGAATCTAGTGTATCGAGGCTACACTCCAGAGTAGGTTCGACTTTCGCTTGATTTGATAACCTAGTTAGGTTATATATATATATATATATATATATATATATATATATATATATATATTCTGCAACTGTAAACCGAAAGTTACGTAATCCTATGGAAAATTCTCTGACAATCTCGTTATCTGTAATTTCATGGACGTTAGATAATTTTACAATTGATACTACGTTCTTAAATAACAGAATGAAAGTAAGAAAGAGTGGCCAATATCATGTAGAGAATTGAAGTGTTAATTTTGAGGAAAGTCTATGGAATGAGCCCATTAACAGTTCCCTGTAAGCGCCTTTTGGCTTTTACAACTTGACGTTGGACGAACACGTGGTGGGACTCTCGAGACGTGCGGTAACTTCTTGTGTGACGATGTAGAGAGGTGAAAGGGATGGAAAATATTTGAAGGGAAGTTTCCCACAGTTGTCTGTTAGACGATAAAAATTTCGTGAGCTCACGTTTGGAGCAAGTCTCTTATGAAATTTCTGTTAGCAGGTTCTTCGAATGGCCACAGCCCCGTTCTGAACCTATCGAAAAGTGGGGGAGGTTCAGGGGGAGAACATTCGGGCAGCGAGGCAGGGCACACGGGACCGGAGGACGACGAGGACGATGAAAATGTCAGCGACGTCGATGAAGAGGACGAGAAGGACCAAGGTAAAGTGTTCTTGCAAATTGGTAGATGGGAAAAGCACTTCATAACAACGTAGTAAAGGCATTTATACTCTTGTATCTGTGTTTGTTTGTTTGTGTGTGTGCGTGTGTGTGCGGGAAAGAGAAAAGAGAGGGAGAGACATTAGATTAAGATTACAAGTACAGAGCGTTCGCCAGAAAACAGGTTTCGCTAGGCAAATTATATACTGTGTACCTTTCCCCTGGATCAAGGACGGTTTTGTGTTGAGTAGCATAGACAGGTAACATAGCTGAGGTTCGATAAATAATTTATATACCATTGTTGAAGCCTTAATGTAAAAATTGTGTGTGTGTGTTTTTTTTTCTGCACAAGGATAGGTCTTTAACTGCAAACGCAGCATTCTCCAATCTTTCCTACTTTCTGCCTTTCTCTTTGTCTCCTCATACGATCCATATATCTTAATGTTGTCTATCATCTGATATCTTATTCTACCCCGAACTCTTCTCCCGTTCATCATTCCTTCCAGTGGATCCTTCAGTACGCAGTTTCTTCTCAGCCAGTGACCCAACCAATTCCTTTTTCTCTTCCTGATCAGTTTCAGCATCATTCTTTCTTCACCCACTCTTTTCAACACAACTTCATTTCTTATTCTGTCTGTGCATTTCACGCGCTCCATTCTTCTCCATATCCACATTTCAAGTGCTTCTAGTAGCTTCTCTTCATTTCGTCGTAATGTCCAAGTTTCTGTCCCATACAATGCCACACTCCACACAAAGTACTTCACTAGTCTCTTCCTTAGTTCTTTTTCCAGATTTCCGCAGAAGATGGTCCATTTTCTATTAAAAACTTCCTTTGCCATTGCTATCCTTCTTTTGAATTTCTGGTACCAGTTCATGTTACTGCTCAAGTGTTTGAAGTTGTCGACTTGTTCTAGTGTATTCATTTGGAATTCGTACGTTTACCTTCTTTATTTTTCTTCCGACAACCATGGTCTTCGTCTTGTTTGCATTTATCTTCATCATAGCTGCCATTTAGTTCTAGTAGCATATTCCTTAGTATAGTCTCCTTTTTCTGTTAACAACGCCATATGACCAGGAAATCTTATTCACTTTATTCTTGTTCCTCATGCTATTACTCCTCCCATGTTCTGAAAACAGATCTTCACCAAATCCTCCAAGCAGATGTTGAACACAAAAATTTAATTATAAGAGAAAAATTCAAGAAAAAATATGCAATAAACTCTTGACTTTCCCGTCCTTGCTAGGTATCGCGTAGCTGAACAGCTATGCGAGTTCCAACTCAGTAGATCATTCGTCTCACTTCTGAGTAGACCATCTCAAAGAAGGGGACAATGCAAGATGTTAAAAAGCTGATAAGAGGTCGTAATTTACTGAAATATGTAAAGCGATGTAAATGGGGAACTGTATATTACTTCACTTGTTTTTGCGATTTTCAATTGACAGTGTAACCATAGCAACCTCGGGCTGTATAATATATATTTTTACGTCTTACCGTCACGATATTGTTTTAGCATTTGTTTGTAATGTGAGTTCATTCTTTAAATATTATTTATTCTTATTATTTCGTAGCTCCCCCATGAGTAACAATTTTCTAAGTCAGTTTTTTGAATTTATAACCTAGTTTGTAGATATGGTGGCACGGCTATTTGGAATGGATTCCTATGTGTGTATGTGTTGTGTGTGTGTTTGTGTGTGCACAACATGTAAGGAGTGGGGAAAGAAGAAGAAGAAATTGCTTATTGAAATGATTGCCTTCGTGATCCGCTCTAATAAACAACTTGTACCAAGACACCTACAGGCCAACAGGCCCATACTTCATGTTACAAGTGATGCATCCGCAGAGATTTATGGCCCCCGTATTCCTTCATTTCGATTCTTGATAATAAAATACAAATATATATTTTTACGATGCGTACAGATACCGGTTTTCATCGCTCTGTGCATGATTACTACGGCCTTTGGAATTTCTCTCAAGGAAACATAGTTTGTTTTAAATTCGTATCAGTGGGTAGGAGAATGAGAGTTGGTTATGAATGTTGTTAAACAGGTAATTATGGTAGGACACCAGCGTTGCCAAAATGAACATTGAATACAGACGTGGACAAATTATTAGACTAAAACGTTTTCTTGGAAACATAATATAATGTGTCATATCAACTATCAATATAATTCACAGAGTCTCTATTGTTGTAAATATGATTGTTTACATATTCTAGTATATTTTTCCAATGGTTAAGTATATTTTTTTCTGGTTATGTTGGTGCTACTGTTGTTTTAATTATATACGGCAGAAGATATTCTGCCATGGCCTGCAAGAAGACCGGACATGAACGAAATTGAAAATCTGTGATCTATACTGAAGAAGAAAGTGAACAAAAAGTGGCTTACAACAAAACATGGACTCATTTAAGCACTGTCTGATATCTGGCTAAATGATGCTGATATTCAAAGAAAGTGTCAAACTTTAGTTTCCAGCATTCCTGACAAAATCAACATGTTACTAAAAACAAGGGAATATTCACAAAATATTAGTAACTTCAAGACTCAATTTTCTGTTCATTATATCTGTGCAAAATACATTTTTGTTCATTATTTCTACCGATAAATGCAGCTTCGTTGCACATTAAATTAATTTAGTCTAATCGTTTGCCCACGTCTGTAATTACAAGCGATATGGCTATATTGAAGATCGTCATCTTCGATCTAGATGTTTCTCATTCGAAATTGATTTCATGGATTCAAACCTAGTAAAAATTATAAATTTACGACGAGGAGAAAAACTTCTACCTACCATGAATACCATCGGGAGAGAAGTAAGGGCTATCACACAGCTGAATGTTCGTTTTCAGCTGCTTATAGTCTACAGATCTTTGTCGAATATCAGTTAATTCATTATACTAGTCGTAATGAGTATATATGTTTCTAACGCTTGCAAATAAATGACTCAGTGAAATTGTAGCACTGTTATTGCTGTCTCTTGAACAACCTCCAAAATTGCAAATCTTTGCATATGATAATAAAATAGGCTATTCAACAAGTGGTTGTCATCAAATATCTAACCTGTTCTAATGTGAAAGGTTTAACACCATTGATATTCTGGTCACACTTTCTGTTAATATTAGAGTAGGCTTTGGATGACTTAAATTATGTTGAGTTTAAAACAAAGTAGTTTCAAATCCATCCAGCCAAGATAAAACATATAAAGGAAACAAGTGACATCAAAATGATTTAATTTTTAACGTGCAAGAGCTTAACAGGAATTTCAACTTAATTTTAATTTGAACAATATTTTATTGTTCGTACATAAATGGGGATGATTAATAAATGCGGGGAGTATAAAAACAGAAACAGTTAATTTAATGTAGTATAGTTCAAGCATAGTTATCTGTGGTATTGATTTTTAAATGAATTAAATTCTCTGTAAAGGTGTATTATTAGAGCCTGATTTTTGGGTGAAATAAGACTCCTGATTTCGGTACTATACAAGCTTCTATTTTCGTGAGTGTTTTGTGAAATAAATAGGCATTTTAATGTATATTTCTTACTATCAGATTTTATTTATGCTGCCTAATTGCTTAAAATTTTACGCAATAATAAACACAATACAACGTTGTCAGCAATTTCCAAATACACACCTAGCATAGTATTAACATCATCTGCACGAAGGTTTGTGCGACAGTCGAAAGTATTTTGGGATATGCAGGTTTTAAAATGAGAATATCACAGAGACAGTTGAGAGATATTAACACTACCTTGCGGCAGAAAAATTAACTATCGGAACAAGCCGCAACATAGAAGCATTTCTGAATGAAAGTTTTAATGTACTTATAATGTCAACTATTCTCACAAAACAATCACGATTAGCATAAACCTTTCACGGATTTATAGGGATTCGATCAAATTCCTGTTCATTTTTCCAACTGAAAACACCATAAACGGTATTAATCTGAATTCGAAGTTCTCAAAACTTAACAATGCTCATCTTTAGTAGTATTATCCAAATGTTTTATTAGCTAAATATATAGAGAATGTTTTGTAGGCGGAGAAAATGTCGTTACCGATACACTGTTTACTTGCAGACTGTTACATAGGTTAGGAATAGATCTGTAACTCTACTATTAATGTAAATTCTGCACTGTCTGTGTCTGGTATCTCCGATACTGAAGATAGTTTGGAATGGTGCATATTCACACAACCTGTTGTTTTTGTTGTTTTGAGTAAATAAATCTTCTGCTGCTTCACTACTAGTAATCAAGATATTTCAGTCACTAATGATGCTACTACCTGCACAATAACGAGAATCTCTGAGCTGTTAAGGGAAGATGTTTTTTATGGTGTATGAGAAATTAGCAAAAAAACTTGCCTGGGTTCAGAATGCCATAGATTTGGCCTTAAAGATCTTAGCTTTTTTATATTTCTTGTACTGAAAAAGGGAACTTCTGGCTGTTGAATTAACTTAGAATTTGTTGTCATTACTGCATCGTAATAGCTAATGTTTTATGTAACAAAAAAGTGTAATACCATATTGGTGGAAAGTTCATAGTTTTCTCAAATGTTTAGCGCCCTCTTATTCGGTAACTATTGCAAGCAGAATCGTGATTTTTGTCCATAAAGATACAAAATCTAATCATGAATGATTTATTCTTCTGGAGTATTTCCTTATCGCGGACAGTTTTCACGTAAATTTAATTTTAAAAGTACTAATTTGAAGCAACTGAACGACGCAAACAAATTGTAAAGTTGTAATCAGAGAGAGAGATTCACGTAGAAGACAGATCTGATTTCGTTGACCTCTTACATCTGTATTACGAGAAGAAAGAACAGTATGTTAGCGGCGATATTGCCAGACAGATGAAATTTCAAAATTAATTCTCTATTAACAGTGCATTATTCACAAAACGTAAAATAGATTTTCTATTCATTTAAGTGTACTCTATTGTCGTTTTCAATCTGCAGGATTATTTCATTTTGACTTTGTATAGTAATGTAATATTAATCTTAAGAAAAGACTTTTAAAATTTAAAAATTAATTTTTAGCTTGCAATTCAGTAGATAACATCCATCCTGGGTTAATTCTATTCCTAATGTTTCCTTATTCAGACAACGACTTAAAGAATCTATTATCATTGCTGCCAAATCTATGTAATCTGATCCCAGGCAATTTCTTCTAATTTTTCATGCAACCATAGCAACCATCTTCCGTTAAAATAGAAATACGTAAGTGATGAACTGATGAATTATAAAAGTACCTTCACCCATTATTAAAAGGGTTGCTGTTTCACCTGTAATTTCTCCAATCGTTAGGGCCGCAAATATCAGTCACGGACAGTAGTTTTGTTTGTGTGGTATATTGCTCATTTTGAGGGTCTCTCTGTCCCGCAGCAGAGCTGAGCGATGCCCCCGAGATTGGAGGCCTCAACAGCGCCCCGGGCAGCGACTCTCAACACGCAATTAACTACTCGACGCTGGCCTCGGCGGCGGCAGCGGCGGGGGCGGTAGCGCCTGGAGTGGGAGTGGGCGTCGGGGTGGACCCCAGCATCTCCTCCACAGAGACGCTGTTGAGGAACATCCAGGGGCTGCTCAAGGTGGCGGCCGACAATGCGAGACAGCAGGAGCGCCAGATCAACTACGAGAAGAGTGAGTACCCACCACTTTGCATAACGCCCGTCACAGAGGAAGGCGGCGCGGTTCACAGCAATTCTGCGCATTAATAATCACGTGATCTCTCGAGCCAATCTGCTTCAGTCACTTCTTGAACTTTTGTAATCTCCGTGTCAGGAAAACAGCAAAATCCTTGTCTGTCAGAAAGGTCACAATTTTGACATTACAATCATTTGTATTAATAATTAATTTTGTTACGAAAATCTTAATTATTATTGATAATAAACACATAATATACCAACAATAAAAAAATACAACTGCAGCAGCTACTTATATTCAATAATTTAATGGAGGTAATTGGTTCACGTGGCCACATGATCTTACATGCGCAAAATTGCTCTCAACCGGCCCGCTTTTTTATTTGACGATCGCTTTAGTGTTCTGTATGATACAGAGGGACTATTTTTTTCAGTTTACATCGTATAGGAACTCCGTTGTAATGCATAAGAATATTCAGTTTTGTGATTTGAAAGAAATATTCGTTCACTGCGATTTTGATGAAGAAAGGGTGGATTTAGATGTATTGTCTGCAGGCTATTAGCGAGTATTTTTGACGGTGTAGAAATTTGTCAGCAAAATTCTGGATAAACCATGTCATTATAGGGCACATATTTATTCGAAAATGTTCTTCCACGTGCAATGGTGACCAAGATGTTACATTAACTTTTAGTATTTTATTTTGTATTTTCATATATCAGAAAAATATCGACAAGTGAATAACTATATGTTGCGTAACTTTACGTAGAACTACATGTGGGTGCAATGACAGAAGGGGAATACAATGAGAACAAAGATAATACAAGGGAAACAAGAAGAATGCAATTAGAAGACAAAAATAGAAGGAAACAAGGAGAATATAGGGCGAACAAGTGAAACTAGGAGAATTCAATGAGATCAAGGGGAAGACAGGGAAAAATGAGGTGAATATAAGGCGAACAAGGGAAACTAGAAGAATTCAATGAAAAAAGGAGAAGACAGGGAGAATAAGCAGAATATATAAGGAGAACAAGGGGAATACAAGGAAAACAAGGAGAAGATAATGATAACAAAGGGAAGACAAGGGAAAGGAGCGCAAGGAGAATAAAGCATAAGAAGAGAGGGCTGAATTTTTATGTGATGATCAACTCTTAGAACTGCCTCCTATAGCCTAACTAGTTAAAGAGGAAGATGTGCGAGTAGTTCTATGTCAAAATATTGTATCCTAGAACAATAGTTTCTTCGAATTTTTTGACTCATGTTTTCCTGTGAATAATTTCCTAGACGTCTCTGCTCGATTTTCACCATAGCCTATTTATTGGAGAGAAGACGAACTAAAGCTACTGGATTTCTTAGACCTCTGCAGAATTTAATAGGGGCCCATTGTGGTACCTCCACATTTTGACATTGGTGAGATATTATCGGTAGCTTTTCCTTGGAGGCCTCTCGTTCAGGAAGGCGACTCTTTCACATGTAGTAAATCTATGTCACACCGAGAAGCAGACGGTAAATTTTGCTTGGAACCTTCTCATTCAGGGACTGCATTTGCCATAATTCTACGACACGAGCCTCTCAGTTTTGCTTTCCTTCCGAAGGAAGCCATGTTAAGAAATGTATGACCCATAAATTCAATTGCTTTCCGCAGAATTTGAATCCAGTGACTACCATAATAACCAATAAACACTGTCTAAGGATAGATCTCTATTATTTTATCATCTATTGCTTTTGAATGTAAAACGTATCTTCTATATGCAATGCAGTGCGAGCCATTCCGATATTGTCACTGACCCTAGCCCTGGAATATGGTTTTATTTGATTCCGTAATGATGTCATTGTGCGCACTCACCTTGAGTCTGTGCCCGCTCGTTGGCGAGGCCTGCAGCCCCATGATTCACAAGTACAATGCTTGAAAAGCGTCGTGTTCCGCTTTTCTTGTGTTAATTAACCTTGCCCATTTAGGATTTAATCTGCAGATACGACTACAGTATTTATACGTCGGCTACAGGGTAACGACATAGGTGATCATTTGTAAAGTCCTGACGTCATGTTGAATGCGCGATTTTTGCGCTAAATGAAAAGCTACTTCCAAGTTTCCACGGCTCTGTGAAAGGTTCTGTACAAATGATCGTTCTTTCCTAGCAAAGCGAAATGTTAAAATTAATATTAATCTAAAGTTAAGGGAAGTTGCACGTGAACGCATGGACAGAATTCTTCATTTGCTAATATTTAAATTGCAGATGGGGTTAAATAAATTAAATAAAATCAAGTTAAAATGTCATGTAGTATAACAATGGTGTAGGTAACAGCTGTTGGCAATATTATAATAATCTAGGCGTAAATTTGATTTTAATTTCGATATTTTAAAATTTAGATATCAATTGTGTAACAATAATTAAACATTTTTAATCGTAACTTATTATGACCTGAAGATGTCTTATAAAGAGACAGAAAAACTAGTCAAATGAACTTATGCTCGACCATGCCGAAATGTAGTAATTATACACCTGGTAGCAGCCCTTTAATGGATGTCATTAAAGTACACCTATTCATTAAAGTTCAACTGTTCAATCAATCAGAAATCACTATTGTAGCAAGTATCGATTATTCTCGTATATGCAATCGAGAGACGACAAGCGAAACGTCACGGAGGCTGGAAATCCAATACTGTCGCAGAAGGTTATGTTCTGTTACTATAATAATTAGCGTTAATTGTAAATAATATTCAAATAAATTCAATTTGTCATCTCGTTTTTCAATGTCGAATTCAATTTCATGGTCATATCAAGATTAATGTTTATCTTACTCTCTAGATTATATCAAGGTCGTCGACATTCGTTTCCTGGAAAAAATCAATACTTTCGAGTCTGCGCACATCTCACAATTTATGAGGTAGGCTATTGCACTCACATAACAATAACATGAATACTTATGAATAATTTCAAGTTAGAAATATGGTCGAGCATAGAAAGTCATATGAAACTTGCCTATAATGGTAATTAAGACGCTCGTATGAAAATTATGAAACTCGCTTGCGCTCGTTCCATAAACATCCTCGCGTCTTAATTACTATCATTATAGGCTCGTTGCATAATGTAGGCCTACTATTTTAATCCATTGATAAGTTAAAAGCAGGTTGCGAATTAAGGTTTCTGATGAGGGGGGGGATAGAATCCTAGATAGAGAATACCATACATAAAATTATTATTACCCTCATTCGATACGGCTCAACGCTTGGTCGCACTGAGTTGCTTGTCTTGCATCTTGATTATTTTAATAATTATATCCATGAGCAGGCTTAAGATAAGATATGTAATTCCTAAGTTATTGATTGTTGTCAGCTTGCCGGTAATGGTAATACATCCATATTATTTTCTTTGCTTACTTTATACTGTACTTTATAAAGTATACAGTACTCATATTAAAACAATTGTACAGTATTTTGTGAGGAGGCAATACAAGTTATCCCTGGCAGGGATGTTAATATGAATTTACGAGGGGGGATAACTTTCCAACAGGGGGGGGGCAAGTCCCCACATTCCCCGTTAATTCGCACCCTGGTTATAAGACAGAAATTTGTAACAATAAACACATAATTTAATTGTAAATAAAATTTTTACCGAAAAAAAAATACAAAATTAATATTATAATATTGAATAATCCAGTCTATCCTGCTTGAAATTAACACTTACTTTTAATTTACAAAACTTACCACCAGAGTGACCTGCCTAAAATTATAAAGTGTACCTAACAAAATGTAATAATATTAGATAACAAAAGAAGTACTACATAAATATGAATTTAGGGTACAATTATAACAAAAGTAAGATAAATCATTGAAATTATATGTTGTTGTTATATAACTGAATAAATGACTTAAGAGCCATGAGGGAAATTTCTTTACAGATTATTGTTTAGTAAACTGTCCGAAGACAGGTGTGAACCTCATAAGTGGTACCAATAAGAAATCATCTTGAGGTAACTAGGCAAGGAGATAATGGTGTAGGGTGGCCTAGTTTCTTTCCCCTCTATTATATACATCACTGATTAGTAATACATTACACTAATCAGGCTTGAGAGATACAGAAACAATTGTTCTTCCTCTGACATATATCTTCAACTGAGATGTACTGCCTGATCATAGACGTACATAGTAGCCAGGGGGAACTTTACAGATTATTCTTGGTAAATTATATCGTTCTGCTGTAGTTAAAGTAATTACAGGTTCATAAATATATAACATAAAATTATACAACTCTTTGTAGCAACATGTTTTTGTAAAAACATTGAATAGAGTTTCATCAAGTTATATTACAATAGTATGAATGTGCGACCATAAGGAATCTTCTATTTTCAAAAACAGTACAATGAAACAGAAGGTGGTCCACAGTTTTACCGTTCGTCATAGATGCAGAAATAGAAATTTTCCTTATGTAATTTAAGAGCCCATTTTCCCACGACCCGGCAGGGCCAAAAGTCTTAGAAATTTTGCGGAGGGCATCTGTTACCATTGATAGTCTATATTTTTAACAATAAAATTAATATGTTTTTAGTGAAAAACATTATTTTTTTCACTTCAGTGTATTCTTAAAAATAATGGGTTGCCTAATTCGAGAGGAAAGTTATATTATGTGATGTAAATATATCTCCCAGATTCAATTATCTTCCAAAGAAAGCAATTCTGATAATTTTTATCGTGTTTGATAACACGTCACCGAAAGCAAAGCTTGAATCACCAAACCTTGGATTTAATAGCTTCATCACAGCGTTTCCGTGGTGTCGCATCAATAATTTTATTGGATTGCGTTGTGTAGAAAGGAACCAAACCACAAAAATTGGAATATATTAGTAATTAAATATTTCCAGGGATCCATATTTTGATTAAAGATACAACGATACTTCGGATAATATGCTTTTTATTAAAGTAATAAGTAGGGCTAGGATTTTGATGAAATTGCATCTTTTTTCTAGTAAGCTAGAAACATAGCTGCTTTAGTATTTATATGTTATGTGATAAACTGAGTGTTTTAAGACATATTTGTTACGGCATTTTTTTTTGCATTTTTTGCCTGTTTCAACTCATAAGAGCATCTTTTATTTTATTCTGTAATTTTTTACGCGTTTTCATTTAATTTTGGCCATAAATCCCCATTATTAATGTAACATAATGTTTATTTTCTTTGATATTTTCTTTACATATTTTGTCCATTAATACCCATTATTTTGTACGATATTTTAATCGTTTCTCTACACAAATATTGCCATTTTAACGTAGTACACCCCATGTAATGGATCAGTCCCACCACCCCTTCATTATAGACTCCTCTATACGTGCTGATTCCGGATAAGAGTGGCCTTGTGGTAGACTACATGGAAACTAAAAGTAAAGTAAATCCTTAGTGCTACAGCCCATGAAGGGCCAAGACCGACCAGCTTACTGCTGACCTCACGTCCACATGCCGAAGCAGAGGTGAACATCATACATGAAAACTACATCAGGCAAAATAATTAAAGTGTAGTACTTAGAAAAACATTATGTAAAATTTAATTCAATTAAGTACTAGTCTAAATATTAAGTAATACAAAACCTCTATTCCTGCAAAGCCTATTATGTAAGATCAATTTTAGGACATTTTTAAGGGCATTTTTACTAGTACATTATGCAACGAGACTACAATGATAGTAATTAAGAAGCGAGTATGGATGTTTATGAAACGAGCGCAAGCGAGTTTCATAATTTTCATACGAGCTTCTTAATTACCATTATAGGCGAGTTTCATACGACTTTTTATGCTCGACCATATTTCTAATTTGAAATTATTCAGATGTTTACATTTTATTTGTATCTGACAAGATCGGAAGTGACCTTGTTCTAGGTCGTGAATTGTGAGATGTGCGCAGACGCGAAAGTATTGATTTTTTCCGAGGAACAATAATGTCATTGACCTTGATGTAATCCCGTTAAACTTGATATAACCTTGATTATTGAATTCAACATTGAAAAACGAGATGACAAATTGAATTTATTTGAATATTATTTACAATTAATTATTATAGTAACAGAACATAACCTTCTGCGACAGTATTGGATTTCCAGCCTCCGTGACTTTTCGCTAATTCTCTTTCGATTGCATATCCGAGAATAATCGATACTTGCGGTTTTATAACGGTACAAAGCTGACTTGTCATTGGCTGAACACCTGTAAGCTGAGTTGTCAGTGGCTGAACACCTGTACTTTGATGAGTAGGTGTGCTTTAATGACATGCATTAAAGGACTGCTACCAGGTGTATAATTACTACATTTCGGCATGGTCGAGCATAAAGATTTTTAGGTCATAAATGCCTTGTTTTTAGGACATTTTTGTATAATTTATAGGTCATCAAAAGCCTAGCCCTAGTAATAATTATGTAGTTATATTTATTTTTGAATTAAATATTGACGTTTAAGTTTTATGTGCATTTCTCTTATTTTAGGTATCATGTCAATGGGTTCATTTCTGCAAAATGTGGTCCAGTTCTAATCTCAAACGATTTAAAACTCCTCGTAGAGCTTAAAAATAAATTCTTCGTTTAAAATAAACCGTGAGCGATATCCTATTTCTCGTAATTAGGTACCATAGAAGCAGCAATATCTGCTATCTGTGGAGCCATATGTTGGGACTACCGTGTTTGTCAAACAGATCCCGTCCGTCATGCTTTCTGCATGACAGCTCTTAAGTGGGGAGGGGGAGAGTGGGGTTTTTCGGATCATAAATTCCACATAAGTGTTACTTAATGCGCCATTGTCTTGTGGTTGGCGTTTCAAACGGAATAATGGCGGCAGCACGTCCAACCAACGGTAATTGAAAACTTCGATGTTAAGGAGATAACAAAAGCAGGTAACCGGAAGGTGGGTGCAGGGGAGGGCCGCCATTTCCATTAAGGACCCTGCCTACTGGGCAGGCCGAATCAAAAGCATGGCCGTACTCTAAATGAGAAGACAGTCTCTGCATATGTCAATTTTTTCTCTAGTTACACGGGAAGATGGCTGTTATTGTGTGGAAAAAATCAGAAAAAGAATTGCCTGAAGTAAGAATTCATTTTGTGATGAATAAGGGACCTTTTCGAGGAGACGGCCTCCAGATATGGAGGGCAGCTGTGAATATATTGAATAAGCAGTCGCGGACAGTCGATGAGGGGTGGTCCTCCAGCTTGGGGGTTGGGCGAAGGGCTAACAACCCTTCACCGTAAAAAACAGTTTGTTCCGAATCCTTCAAATAAGCCTCGGAATGGGACTGATTCTCTGGCACGACCACAGCAAAGAGCACGTATGGGCGAATCCAGAAATGCATATAGAGTGTTAGTTGGGAGGCCGGAGGGAAAAAGACCTTTAGGGAGGCCGAGACATAGCTGAGAAGATAATATTAAAATGGATTTGAGGGAGGTTGGATATGATGATAGAGAATGGATTAATTTTGCTCAGGATAGGGACCAATGGCGGACTTATGTGAGGGCGGCTATGAACCTCCGGGTTCCTTAAAAGCCAGTAAGTAAGTAAGTATAAGGGAACTTTTGGCTGTGTAATTAATTGGAATGCTTATTACTAGGGAACCAATGTTGATAACCTAAAAATCTACTAAAAATGATCATTGAAATGCCCTTAAACTAATGGAGAAATGACATAAAATTAAAAGAAAATGACATTTAAATATTATTCACCGTAGTCGCACCACAACTTCTTAAAAATTAGTCACCTTGTTTCAGTGACTGCCCTGCAAATCTCGGAGAGAGGAGGCAACTACCTGGAATTTGGCTAAGATAAATGAAAAGAACATGCAACAAGATGAAGGTTTTAAGGGAAAACTATAGATTTTAATGAGGGTTTACAATGTGTTTCGATCAGTGGTAGTCCATGTCATTGCCTTCATTCTCTGTCTCATCCTCCTTCCGCGCTTCACTTTTGTTACCAGATCCTCCAGATGAGGGAGTGTGAATGACAAAACGAATTGTGGACGCAGCGTGCATTCTTGAATTTTTGTGTTAAAAATACTTTACTGTCTACTACAGTAGACATGCCTTCCGAACCATGATGAGGACACAACTTTCTGTCCAGGACACGGTGAAATTTTCCCCCCTTCCAAACATAAATTCTAAAGACACCCTCGTACCGATAAAAGAAAAGTAATGGTCAAAGCCCTCACTTAAACTAAGCTTTTGTTAAGCATTTTATATTACTTCCGTTGTGTGAAGTGAAGCCTTCAGTGGAATGTGGGATGGACTTTAGAGTCTGTTCCAAACTACAAAACTCAAACTTCACTGTTATTCACTTATTCAGTAGGTAATTACTACTGACCTATTTGCTTATAAAATGATTTAACAGACCTATCGGTAAATAAGAAAGTAAAATGCATTCCAAATCGTCTGAAAGTTCTTTAAAATATTAAAAATGGCCAAAAAATACCGAAAAAATATAAAAATGACCTATTAGTTCAAAAACGTAAAAAAATTCAATATAAGAAATCATTTTTTACGTTGATATTAACATAGAAACGATTTCTATATTAATAGGCATCGTCCTAATGTGAAAAATAAGTGGATTACTTTTCATCAACATCCGACCCCTACTTATTACCTACTGCATTGTAAAATAGAAATTAATTTTGATTTCTTTTCCTCCGAAAGTTACATTTTTGATACCATTGCATACTTTTTTGGATTTAAAGGCTTGAAAATTTTTTGGAAACAATTGAATTTAAAGGCTTGAAAATTGACTTAGTCATTTTTTAAAAAAAGAGTTCTAAGTAATTCTTCCGAACATATAGTTAGAACATAAGCCTACGTATCATCTTCGTAATAGTCTACCTGGTTGGCGAGTTGTTATAGCGCTGGCTTTATATGCCCAAGGTTGCGGGTTCGATCCCGGGCGAGGTGTGCTTAAATGCGACAGGCTTAGGTCAGTAGATTTACTGGCATGTAAAAGAACTTCTGCGGGACAAAATTCCGGCACATCCGGCGACGCTGATATGACATCTGCAGTTGCGAGCGACGTTAAATAAAACATAACATTTTTTTCTTCGTAATAAAGATTATGCTACCTCTAACATAGCTAGAGCTAGAAAAGTTAAAATGTTATGTGTCACAGTTGAAATTTTTATTCCCTTAATATTTATCTACACGGCCATAGATGAACCAGCAATGACGGACATTGGGACATGCCTCTGGAGTTAAGAGATGTGCAGAAGTATTGGATACTGTTGTGGAATGTGATTACGTACTGGAGTTCTCTGCGTGGCCGTTAAGTCCTGTTGATAGGGTGCTACGTGTGTGGTGGAGTCCGTTCCTGCTACTGCGCGCCTCTCAGGAATCCCACATGCATAGTAAGTGGTCACCGGCACCCTAAATCACTTACCAAACACTTCTCTATGTACCCTGGAAATTAAGTCAGCAACTTGAAACCGCGAGAAATTCATTCTAGTTTAAGCTGAGGAAGCAGTTTTACTAGACTATTTGCCGAACGGCTAAAGAATCGGTTTACACCCATTTCCAAAGTTCCAAACGAAACTTTGACACAACAATCTATCTGTCATTGGCTTCGATTTTCGACCCAAAGAAAATGTTTGTAAAAATTTAGTTTTTGCGACATTTTAAGCTATATAAACATGAATAAAAATTACAAATCCCATCTGATTCTTATAATAACTTAAAAAAATATATTAAATTCATGTGTCTGCACACATATGTCAGAAGTTTCATGGTCGCATGCAGAAAAAATATAAGTTTGTTAGTGTATGACTTTCAATTGGAAAAATCGTTCGCTTCACGAACTGCAAACGCGATTTGTATAAACGCTAATAAAATCTATAAATTCCGACCGGTGCTAATTCTTTCAGAAAGTGTTTAATACGTGTGTATACACCGTTATCTATCGTTGGTTTCGATTTTCGACTCAAAGAAAAAGTTTGTAAACATTTAGTTTTTGCGAGATTTTAAGCCATATAAACATGAATAAAAATTACAAATCCCATCTGTTTGTTATAATAACTTAAAAAAAATATATTAAATTCATGTGTCTCCACACATATGTCAAACATTTCATGCTCGCATGCAGAATAAAAATAAGTTTGTTAGTGTATGACTTTCACGTTCGCTTCACGAGCTGCAAACACGATTTGTATAAACGCTAATAAAATCTATAAATTCCAACCGATTGTACTAATTCTTTCAGAAAGTGTTTAATACTTGTGTATAAACCGGTATCTATCGTTGGTTTCGATTTTCGACCCAAAGAAAAAGTTTGTAAAAATTTAGTTTTTGAGAGATTTTAAGCTATATACACATGAATAAAAATTATAAATCCCATCGTATTCTTATAATAACTTAAAAAAATATATATTAAATTCATGTGTCTGCACACATATCTGTCAAAAGTTTCATGGTCGCATGCAGAGAAACATAAGTTTGTTAGTGTATGACTTCCAATTAA